>NC_141028.1:31057500-31310000 GCF_052040795.2 Danio rerio
CAATAAACAGCAACAAAGAAAGGCATTCTCGTCTGTCGAGACTCTGACGAGAAGTGCCACAGAATTGTTTTCCCTTCCCAAACATATTATGTTTTCACAGAATCTGAGAGTGAGCCCTGTTTGCTTGAGTGTTTTTTTTTTAATGTAATACATAAGCAGGTATATGTATACTGCGCCCAGTTATCAGTCCCGTTCTATACATAATACACAAGGATTACTATCCGTTGCCTGCGGCTTTGAAAGCTCGGCTTTTCGCAACAGTTGCTTGTTGCGCACGCGTGCTTTATGTGCTTGTAGGTGTGCTGAAGTGTGGAAAATGAGTGGGCCGAAATCCTGCAACTTCCAGCCTACTGCATATAATCAGCCGGAGGGCTTTTAACAGAAGCGTGCCATTAGCGCAGGACCAGCTTCTTCACAAGCTAATAAAGACCCAAATGGATTACGACCGTTAAATCAGTCTGATTTACTCCGCTTGCTGTTTTTCCACCAGATGACTCTGAAGTTTTGTGTGTGTGTGTGTGTGTGTGTGTGTGTGTGTGTGTGTGTATTTCTGGCCTTTATCCAGTGCAGGTACCAAAGCTTCTCCCTCTTTCTGTCACCATCTGATGCATTTATGTCTGCTAGCGCCTGGATTTGTACTGTGAATGCAGCAGAGCGCGTACTTGAGAGGACAACGACATTGTAAATCCAAGATTCGGTCCCCAGACGCTGGCTTCTTAGCATGGTATCTGCAAAAAAAAAGAAAAAAAAAGGTGCTTCTGCAGACTGATGCTTAAAAAGATGAAGGATATTACAAAGAGATCTGAATATTTTTAATGACTCATGGATGAAAGTGAAAACAAATTTTTCATCATTTGGGTGTTGTAAGTTGCATTAAAGGCAATGTTAAAAAAAAGGTACAGCAATTTTGGGTGGGATAAAGGAAAACAATAATGAAAAAATATTACTTAAAATAAAAATGTATTAATAAGTGCAAAATACAGCATAAAACAACTATGGCCATTAGAGAAATTGTCCTGTTGTTATATAATCCAACTGAATAACATTTATTTGTAAATATTATTTTTAATAAGAAGAAATATTAAAACATCAAAGCCACAAAGTAAAGGTGCTATTTTGAAAATACAAATTTTTAATTTCAATAAATTATACTTTAAATTAATAAATGAAAAAAATCTACATTTGCTATACTGAACATAAGACAAAAAAAAAAAAAATCAGTTCTAAAGTATAGTTTTTACCCAATAAGCCAGTGGTTGCCGAAGTGTGGGTCGAAGAATTATCAGAATTACTGTATTTTACTAGAATGAGCATATTTTATCCGTAACCTACATAAGATTAAAGTTGCAGTAGATTTTCTGCCTAAATGCTAACGCATAATATCTTTCAAGTACAATCCCTCCCCTGTTGTCTAAAGCCATGGCAAATCACAATTGCGCACATTAAAGATGACAGAGACCCACTAGATCATGTCATTCACCTTTAAGGAAAACTTTATAGTAGTTTATAATACTACAATTCCCAACGAAAAACTATTATATCTAGCACTTTTTCAGTTATGTAGTTAGCAGACAAAACTTGTCATCTCTCTCTCATCAGTCTCACTCTCTCACTTGCTTTTTACGAAATACTATTGAAGTACTATTGGAATGTGAAAAGAAAAATGTTTCTGAAAGCAATCACCTACTGTACCTTTAATAGTTACATTAAAAAAACAAAAAAAAAAAACAAACATGCTATCTTTTCCATTGGATTACGACCCCAGGGGTCATTATGTTAGAAAAAAAGACACAGCAATAGGGTCAGCTTTAGCAGATTGATTTCATGGCACAAGGTTAAACTTTCTGACATCTTTACGGATCTCACAAAGATTAAAAATAAATTCAGGCCACAGCTAAACATGCAGGATGATCTCTGCGTGATGTTGTCCAAAACTTAAATGAAGACAAACAATAAACAAAATCTTCCAACGAAATCATCCCAAAGAATAAACTTACCCAAATGCAGTACTAATAAATACTTACGACTTACATCTAAACTTCGGACATAAGCAATCGGCTCATAATCAAATATCCCCCTAACTAACCCACATTTCCCACTAACTAAACTTACCTAACTCTTCTGTGTTTTCCCAAGAGTCAAGCCTCTTTAAGCAGCTAATACCGCTGGTGCACAGCTGAACTGTCGGCTCAGAAATGCAACCACGGCCGTGCACTTAACCCAGGAAAACACCAAAAAATAAAAAAAACAATAACCTATCCGGGGATCTTCAAAACATATTATGAGCCGAACTTACCTGTCCGAAGCCAAACGAACACTCTGCTCTGCCAAAACATGCACCTGATTCTCCTTAACAATTACCGGTCCGCATGCCTCTCAATAAGTCGAGCCCCCATATGTTACAACCGGCTCAAAGTTGCAACATTAGAGAGACAATACGGACCAGGTAAATTGAAAAGAGAAATGATTTATTAACAAAACGTATAATTAACAAAAGCATTTTAAGCAATCAAAGTCAGTATAGGTGAAAGTCAGTAGTGAAAAGCATGTGTATGGAAGTGTACAACAACTAAAACAAATCAAAAGCGCCAAGAAGAGACGTCCGGCTAATCGAGCTCTCCTAGACAGAATGCCGGACTCCTTATAAAACACCCCACGATGAGTCTCAGGTGGGATGACCCACCCACCAATCTGCAATCATGCATGCAGGCTCTGCAAAAATCACACAAAAAACACACACATACAAACAGGTCCCACATGGGACCTAACAATAGACTTGGGTCTATTTGATGTGTGTGCACCGTTGTGTATAAGTTTTGTGTATTTATAACTTGTTATTTTATGGGTCGCGGGCTGAAAAGTTTGGGGACCCCTGCATTAAGCTGCTCATTACTGCTAGTAACAATTGTGGTAATGTTAAGGTATGGGTTGGGTTACGAGATCTAGAATATGAGCATGGAGAATAAGTCGTTTACATAAGCAATAAGTACTAATAAACAGCCAACATGCTAGCAATGCACTTGTAACCTAACATAAAAAAGGTTCAGAAGATTTATTTATAAGTTAAGTAATTAAGTTTTGTTGATTTTAAAAGTTACACATTGCAGCATTAAGAAACATGCTCTGTAGTTAATTCTACTGTTGTAAATTACATATGAAAGACTGAAGTACAGAGACTGTGGCTTTAATAACAAGATGCTGGGTTTGGCTGGTGTACTTGTTTTAATGAAATAATGTTGCATCCTGGAGTTTTCTGTAAGTGAAAGGTAGTATGAAAGTAAATAAATGCATTCCACGCAGCAAGTAATAAAATAAGTTTAGGCATGTCCCCTTTCTGACCTGCACTGGCATATGCGTCTCTCACATGGATCCTGCTCCATAATGTACGAATTCAATTACAGACTCTATTTTAAATTCAATTTCATGTCACAGCTGAAGTTCTCACATTAGGCACATCACACTTAATTAGGTTTCTTCACTTTGTGCAATGCCGATTAACATCAAGTATTACTTTCTGGCTGCCAGCTCAGTCTGAGCTACACGTCGAGTTAAAGCATGAATCAAACTGTCTTTCTTGAGCTACAGATATTTCTTTTTTCACGTGCAGTCTTTACTCTAAATTCATTCATTCATCCATTCTGAACTACCCTAATTCATTGAAATGTGCCATATATGGGACATGTTTAAAGGCGTACTGTAATCATCGATTGAATATAAGTATCATGCTTTGTGATGGATCAAAAAAATGTGGTACCTGTGAATCTAGGGAAAAATCCTAAATGTCAGCCTAAACAGTCCAGGCTACAAAACTCATTTCAAAAAGTTCATTTTGTTTTTGACCTGTTTGTTTTTAGTGCCAGTATTTTAGATTGATTTCATCAAACTTTCACGTTTCCAGAATATTTTGCTGTATGAATTTCTGAACATTGTGTCCACCAGAAGTAAAAAAAAATAAATTCTTGTTTATTTTTCTTTCAAATGACTTGAACAACTTTATGTTCTTGCATGTAAAAGCACGTTCTCACACGAATGAGCAAATAAAGTGTGGGAAGTGCTTGATGTTAAGAGGAGTTGTCAAGTGCAATAAGCAATGAAAATAAAATGTCAATGCATTGCTCACACTGAAACACACGTAGCACACATCATGCCATCATGAATTCAGTAGTCTATGTATTGCGCTTGAGCCATCATACATACATCTGTACACAAACAGTATACATTCATTCATTCATTTTCTTTTCGGCTTAGTCCCTTTATTAATCAGGGGTCGCCACAGCGAAATGAACCGCCAACTATCCAGCCTATGTTTTACGAAGCGGAAGTTCTTCCAACTGCAACCCATCACTGGGAAACACCCATACACTCTCATTCACACACATACACAACAGACAATTTTAGCTGACCCAATTCACCTACAGCGCATGTTTTTGGATTAGTGGGGGAAATCAGAGCAACCCGAGGAAATCCACATGATCACAGGAGATCATGCAAACTCCACACACAAATGCCAACTGACCCAGCCAAGGCTCAAACCAGCGGCTTTCTTTCTTCCGCACAGCCACATACAGTATAATTATTTTTAAATATTTGTTTTATTCGTAGTAATATTAGTACAGTAGTAAGCACAGTCAGTTCAGTAGTGAGAACCATCATTTATGTCATTATGAGGAATTCTGATGTGGAATATTATGTTGGATCCGTGCATTAGGTCTTTATATAATTAACATACTATATCATAAATGTTGAACAACAACAACTAAATTTGCATCTCTATTGTTGTTTGTCAGTTTGTGATTTTTAATTTACAGTACTTAACATTTAAAGTGGATTACAACCTTTCATCAAAGTTGTCCTAAAACTATTCAACAACACCCAGTCTCATCTTAGGACAATTTTGAAAAACGTTTTTGATCCACTTCAAGTGTTGACTACTGTAGTAATTACTATTAAAAGTGTATTATTGTAATTAATAGACTTAATAATATATTGTTATACATTCATTTTTAATTACGCAATTGGAGAAAGACTTGGAGAAATTGTTCATGATCAAATCACTGCCCTCTGAATCGTAATCTAATTCTATCATGAAGCAAGTGAAGATGCACACCTCTAGTTAGTAGGGATGTTTGTACTAGCAGGTCACGCTCGGGACCAGGACTATGCAATTTTGGGAAAAATATCTGATTGTGAGTTTTTTACAAATATTTTGGACAAATACTGTGATAGCGTTTTGATTTGCAATTAAATTTTGTTTGCATATGTTGACTGCTATTTAAAAAACTTTCAAACCCCAGGGTTATGAATAATTTTGTGTTTGTATCCATATTCATATCAAAGCCTTTGAGATTTAGCTAATTGGAACGTTTCAGTGATTCAACGGTCATTGTGATTGTGATTGATTCTATTTTGATTAACCTTTCAGCCCTACTCCAGCCATATTTTGCACTAACTGGAGAATTACAGAATCAAACAATCAGCTGGTTTATTTTCCATGTGCAGTGTTTCCCCTGCACTCTCTCAGCATTGTGAGTAATAGCGGGCCGGTTATGTAAGGAAGAGGCAGTGCGAAATGAACAGGTGGCTCAAGCTCTCCTCAGCGCAGACTTTTATCATACCTCCTCCCCACAATGTGTGCCTTTGGCCTCCTCTTCCCAATAAAAGGCAAAGTTCCAGTTGGTCGCGAAACAATTAGAAAAGGTTCTAGACCGCCAACATAGCTTTGTCAAAATGTCAGCGAATTAAGTGGCTTAATTTTTTCTCTTTTGTTTCAACAGACAATCCATCCAAGTCGACCCACAGGCCAAAACTGCAACATTCCCAGCAACAGCAGCAGGGAGCGAAGACAAGTTCGGCCTCTCGCTGCAGACCAGCACAATCGTCCCAGTGAAGTTTGCAGCAACGGTGGAGGGAGGAGTGCACAATCTGTGTCTGAAATACCCGGGCCTCGAAAGACCGATCATCAAGGCCCATCTCAAATCCCTCGTGCGGTGGCTGGCAGCAGCGTGAGCCTTCCTAGCAAAGGCAGTCCGTCTCGCAGCCTGTCCTCAGACAGCGAAAGGGGCCCACGCAGCGAACGAGGGCCTATTCCTAGGCTTCAATCTTCCTTCACCGGCCGTCTCGGTCAACCGCCCCGTGGGCCTCTGTCTTTACACATGTACAGGCGAAATAACGTCTTCCTACAGCACTCGCTCCACACGGCCGAACTGCAGGCTCTTGCTCAGCAGGACGGTTGAAGTCACATCCTAAAACACTAACACGTGTCTCAGACGGTGCAGTTCCTCAGCGACCGCCAGTACCTTCAGACCCACAACCCAGGCTCTCAAACCTCAACCGCACACAGAGACTCTTTTTATCCTATGTGGAGTTAAACTTGTCAGCTCTATTAAGTGTCAAAACCCAATTCGCCGTCTGCACTAAACTTAAGCCTTTTGAAGAAATATAGGATATGCTGCTCAAATAAGTACTTTAGATTGACAGCCCAGCAATGTGAGAGCTTCAAGACAACACTATCTCAATGTACAGTTCTGCTGAATATTCGTTATTTTTCTTTGCTTATTTCATTGAAAGAAATCTAGGGTCCAACATTAACACTTACCTGGCTGCTGATTTAAAAGGTAAAATGTGATTATTTAAAGCTGGTGGCAGGTAACTATATTTGGGAACTTTAACATTTAATGATTTGAGTTGAATTTCTGGTTATATATTGTTCAAAAGTTTAGGGTTAGGATTTTGTTTGCTTATTTATTTATTTATTTTGAAAGAAGATTTTTAAGCTTACTAACTCTAAATTTATATGTTTAAATAAGTGATAGATGGAGATAATTTTTGTGTAAAAAGCATAATTAATAAATAATGCAATTATAAAATCTTAAATACAATTATGATAATTTATTAAATTATTACTCCTGTGTTTAATGACACATGATTCTTCTGAAACCATTGTAATTTGCTGATTTATTACTCAATTAAATTGATGCATTGTTATTAAACAAATTATTCAAAATAAGATGAATTTGAAATAATAATACATATGTATGTTCTGTCCCATTTGATCAATCATTAATGCATCCTTGCTCCTAAAAAGTAGTTTTTGAAAGTAGTTTCATCCGACCCCAAACTTTTGAACTTTATATGTAGTACAGCCACCATAATCAAAATATGATGAACAAAATCATGTTTCTGTAGAAGATGTGGGAAACTGGCACATCTGAATGATAGAAAAAAGGGCTAAACGTCAGCCAAAACATAAAAACAAAAAAATAATTTAGCTTCATGGCCAGTACAAAATGTCTAGCCAATATTTTTCTTCAATTCTCCCACCATTAATAAGTGTGCCAAAAAAGTTAATTTTGGACTTTATTAAACTCTTATTAAGCAAAATATGCAAAAAGCATTTCTACTCTTTAAGTCTTAACCTACTTGATTGTTGATTGTTAGATTAAACCCAATCTGTAGTGATAATTATAATAGCAGGTCACACAAACCGCTCTGATCATTGCTTTTTTCACCAGCAACCATGACACTGAAGACGCGTGCGGATATTGCCAAATCAATCCTCAGTCGAAGAGAGGGCGTTGAAGCCTTTGCTGAGTATTACCCACATGTTGTCAGACCTCTTTTAGGGAGTTTAACACTCATTACCCTTTTCTAATTGCAAGCTACTCTTGCTCTCTTTTTTCCACATTCTTTTTGCTGCAAACAAAAAATGAAAGCTAAAGACGTTTTCTGCACTGAATTTAAGCTAAATGGATTTGACAACTCTTGTGGAAGGATTCAGCAAGAGCCTGGAGTTGAATCTCAAAACAGCTGGACTGCAAGGAAGAAATGCCCGTCATTAGTTAAAGAAGTAGAAACCTCCATGCAGATAAATGAACTTCATTATTACATTTGACATTGGAAATACTTCACATTTTCATTTCAAAATAGATGGCAACTAAATTTAATTAAACATGCCGATAACTTCAGCAAATGTAAAACTGCCATAGACGCACTCTTAAAAGAGAGGCTTGGAATGAGGATTGGCCTCGTTTTGGCAGCATTGGGAACGACGTTGGTGTAACTTTACAGCGTTGACCCGGCTTTGCGGATCAGGAGCTCAAGCAAGGACGCATGGAGGAGAAGGAAACCCTGAAGAAACGCAGTCCCATCCATCCAGCAGGTCTGCTCCCTAAGGTCCACTGCTCCAATTTCAGCAATCTGTTGGGAGCGCCATCACTTCTTCCTCTTTCTCTCTCTCTTTCTATCTCGATCTCCTTCTCCCTTCCAGACCTACTTCCAGCTCTCTGTGTGATCGGGCTCAGGGAGAGAAAGGCTTTAGCGCTGTCTCACCAATACACACTCCAGGACCGAAATCACACTTTCTAAACGCTGATGTGTTTATCTTGTAGTCAGGGAGCAAATTAAAATCTCATAAACCGTGTATGTAAATATATAGGAGACTGATTAATAGGGTTCATTAATCAATATGAAAAGGATGATGGAAAGGTATGTAATTAATTATTAATGAATTTTAATATTAACGTATACACTTAAAATTATTTATGTTATTATTAGCATGTATCTTTTGGTCTATTGAAATGCTTGATTCTGATTGGCTAAAAGGTAAAATCGCTTAATGCACAGGTAGATCCAGTCAGTTTTCATCACAGTTTGAAATAAATGCTTCTCCCCCAAACATTAGTAACCATCGTAATGCAGTGACAAATGCCACAGTCTTCATTCCTCTGTGCAATCTTGGGGACACCGATGTGTGCTTCACTAGGGAGCCAATAGGATTAAACAACACTTGGGAAGCGGTAGCTAATACATGTTACGTTGAGCTATTAGATATGCCCCTGTTATTTACATGCACACACATTATCTCTAGCAGGGACTAGAAGATCTAGCAATTCAACAATGACTAAAATTTGGTCTAATATTGCACTGCAAATGCGGTTTTAAATTGAATTTGGCAAATTACCACAGAATAAAAACCCTGGCTAATTTTTATAAAAAGTATTATTCTATTTTATTTATTACATCTATAAAGTGTGTATGTATGATGGATAATCAGTGGATTACAGTGTTTTAACGGATTTTATCTGCTTGTCTCCCTTAATAACATGGCTCTCTGGAATACTTGATTCTGATTGGCCAGTCGTATCAATACAAAGCATGTTATTCCCAGATAACAACTGTTGAACCACCGGTAGGAGTGAGCGAATAACAATTGCTGAACAAATAACACACATGTTCATTGGGGTACTTGACCTTCAGTTAATACATTCGCATCCATATGCTTGTAATAAAGCCCTTCAGGCTCTTAAAATAGCCCTCCACTTTGCAATGGGCTGCTGATAACAATGTCAAGTGGCAAGGCATCGATTATCTCTACTTATACATACACACATAATATGTCATATAAAAAACACCTTCTAGAAAAAAATACCCAGGGTTTTTAATACAAATAATACCAAGAGCCCATAGTCATAGTTGTATTTGTATGGTAAACGCAAAAGAAGTCATGATTCTGCTAAGCTAACAATAGGTTAATTGTGTTATTTGTACTAAAACTGCGGTAATTCATAGATAAAATTCACACTACAATACAATAATGTAAATTCTGTAATATTTAAACAGGAGACTAGGAATGACATTTCTTCCAAATTTAAATGAAAACAATATAATTTACACCTTTAAGGGTATGATATTACACCTAAGTGTATACATTAATATTAAAATGTGTATGAATAATATATGAAACCAGTGTAAAAAAAAATAAAAAATATATAAATAGTAAGTAAATTACATATTTTTTCTAAATAAATGATAATAAATGCAATAAATGTGCAATAAATCCATCCTTTGTGCACAGAAAGCTTCATTTTTGGATCGTGTTTATGGTATTCGTGAATGACCTCTGAAGAGTAGACTGCTGTTAGACAGCCAATTTGAGACAATTCAGCCCTTGATGATAACTGTGGTCAGCAATACTGTTTAAATTGTGTGCGGGCGCCTGTTCATCACTGGCAAATGTTAAACATGTTCCTTCAGGCAGGAATTGTCCTTGTTCCTTCCTGAGCCTCCCTCGTGTCTGTGACACACGTTTGAGCCATGACGCTTGAAGGACGGACGCTTAAATGGACTTGAATATGCGAGAACATGAGTGAAGTCTGTACAAGAGCGCAGACTCTATCGTTAACATGACTACACGTGCCGTCAAATTTCTTTCAATGTTCATTAGATATTTATTTTGGCCTTATTTATTATGTGACATTGTGCAATGACTATCACCTTAGGCTTTTTATTTGTCTGTCTGGACTATTTTTATCAATGCGTATGTAATTTGACTTTATGGATACTGATGATTTGCGGAAATCGTAAATTGTCTGTTATATCATGTTGGATTTTTTCTCCTATGTACAGGGTTCGCATAAAAATGGCACTTTTAAGAGATTTAAATCATAATAAGATTTGAAATAACCTTTATCTGTATCTTTTCTCTCACTGGTGGTTTTCATTTAATGTTCTGATTTTCACAGAATGTAATATATCCATTCATTAAAGACAGCGATGTTAAAAATCGGTGTTTAAGCTGTAATTTATGTTATTTGAATGATATTTTTCACATTTAAGCTTTCACTGTACACCCACTTCTTGTTATTCAACATGTAACCAACTTGTAATGTTTACAATCATCATCTCTGGAAACTAGGAAGGAAAATATCATTGCTTTGATGGCCTGCGGCGGTTTAAAGCGAGCCCTTTGTCTGGCCTGTCCTTGCTTCTCAGTGAAAAGGTAAAAATGGATGTCATTCTTCTCAAACCTTCCTTTGGAAATTGCTTATTGTGTTTGCTTTAGTGTATTGCATCAGATTACATGGCTGGCTCAAAAGCCTGTGTGAACTTTATACGCTCTCTGTCTAAATCACTGCCTTGCTCTGATTTTTGCTCAGGCTTCAGCTGTCCAGGATTCACAGCGCATATCATTGCTCCTCTTAGTCATCCACAACAAGTTTTCTCCTGCTAAATGGAGGGCAAAGGGAGACCGTCAACTTGTGGGTAAAAGTAATTACACAGCGAGGATGACCGGTGCCGCAGAACTTTGGGATTGATGAGTGTTTGTTGTGTTGATGCAGGTTCATTTTTCTGTCGCTGCTCATCTATCGGTATGAATTTGATGCGGTTATGTACAACATCTGCGTGAGAAATCTTCCAGATTCTTTTCCGAAATGGTCTGCTAGGGTTCATTTCCATTTTTTTTCCTGTAAGTATTCAAAATGTTACTTTGTGGTTGGTCAGTTTATTACTCTATTAGTTCTATGAATGAAAATATGGAAAGCAATATATTCACCCTCATCCCCATCCAAGATTTAGGTGACTTCATTCTTCTGTAGAACTTTAAAGACGAGTTTTAGCTGGAAACTGTGGTCAATGTCAGTGTTTTTTGGCCTTTTCAGTGTCCAAAATAATATACAGGCAAAATAAATATGCAAAACTATCAGGCTGTGCGAGAAACTGAACATTATTTACAGTATTATATTGTCTTTAATCCACATCCTTTAGCAAATCTTTTATATCAATAGAAATTAATCATTTATTCTCCTCAATGTGGTTTTAAACTTTGAGTTTCTTCCCTCTGTTAAACACAAAATAAGATGTTGGTTGCTTGAACCCACTGACATCCATAGTAGATCAAAATATACAGTAGGAAGTTAATGAGTCCCAACGTTCTTCAAAATATGTTCCTTTGTGAAACACAAATAGGTTTTGAACAAGTAAATCTTTGGGTGAAGCATCCATTGAATGACCCTATGGAGTGTGAGCCTCCTATTGCATAATCATGTCAAATGTCGGGGTCTTGTACAGTAAATAATTCTTTTGTACAGGCTGAAGCATCCAGGATAAGCACATGTACCATTTTGATAAACAATACAACACACACATGCTCCCTGTGTACTGTAAAGAAAGAGTGTTAACTATGTTTTAGCTTGTGCCAGCACATACAGTATGTCATTATAGGACAGGAAGTTCACACTTCAAACTGTTGTAAACGCACTCAGAACCATTTGTTGAGGCTGTGGATTAAGGAGAATCATTTATTCATTCATTCATTTTTTTTTTCGGCTTAGTCCCTTTATTAATCATGTGGTCGCTACAGCGGAATGAACTGCCAACTTATCCAGTATATGTTTTACGCAGTGGATGTCCTTCCAGCTGCAACCCATCACTGGGAAACATCCATACATGCTCATTTGCACACATACACTACAGACAATTTAGCTTACCCAATTAACTTATACCACATGTTTTTTGGACTTGTGGGGGAAACTGGAGCACCCAGAGGAAACCCAAACGAACACGGGGAGTACATGCAAACTCCACACAGAAATGTGTGCCCCTTAGGGAGAATAATGTAAAGTATGGTCAGGTTCTAGCACAGAGTGATTTATAGTTTTGCTTCATGAGTGTATGGTCAGGAGCTATAGGTGTTCATTTTTCTTTTGACTTGGTTTGCTGGTTGACTTGCATTTGTGTGGGTCAGCTTCAAATATGTTTTCATATTATATTATAGATAAAAAGTCGCTAACACCTGGACTGAGGGTGAGTAAATAAAAAGCTAATTTTTATATTGTGATTGTGTGTTTATAAAATAAAATGTTTTGTTACCAAACCCTGTGCACGTTTGTAGCGTGTTCAAACTACTTATTTAAAATGAGTGGAAACAATTTGGAAAACCTAATTGTTTTATGTTTAATCCACTTAAATTTGTAAAAAAAATAAATAAAAAAAGATTACATTTACATTTTACATTTAGTCATTTAGCAGACGCTTTTATCCAAAGCGAGGAACAATTTACACAACTATAAGAGCAACAATGAATAAGTGCTATAGATTAGATTAAATAACTCAATCAGTTTTAGTTGGAACAACATGAAGTTATTGTGTGTAACCCAGTATATTTTACAGTGTTTAGTAGTGTAGTTTAAGGCTTTATTAATCTTCTATTATTAATGTGGTGGTGCTTCACATAGCAAGAATGACACACTTAACACAATAAATACCAACACTTAATATTGAGTACACAAACAAAAACGGAAGAAAAGAATATATAATTTATAAGAAAAACAAATAGTTAAAACAATTATATTAGATAAGCGAATTACTTCAGGCACAAAAGTAAATTAAAAAGGATTTGTCGATCACCTTATTGTCCTTAGACATTACCCAAAGGGGCATCTGCTCAAAATCTGTTTAAGGGGCGTGTGCTATTTAGTATTATTTTCAATTATTTTAAATAACCCAGTTGTTGGTAAGCTGGTTGGAAATTTTAACAAAATAACTTCATGTTTAGCGTTAGCAAAGTTTTTGGGCTGAAGGGTTGATTTTGAGCATTGCCATGACTGCTTATGCTACTCCCAGTGGAGACTTTCACATGCACACACAAAAAATGTTGAATTGTCTTTTGTTACTAAAATGTTTTGTTTTCTGTATTATAATAAAATTATATTTACAATACACGATGGCGCAGTGGGTATCACTGTCACCTTACAGCAAGAAGGTCGAGGATGTGTTGGTTAAGCTAAATTGTCCGTAGTGTATGTGTGCGAATGAGAGTATGGGTGCTTCCTGAAAGAGCATCCACTGCATAAAACATGCTGGATAAGTTGGTGGTTCATTCCGCTGTGGTGACCTCATTAATAAAGGGACTAAGCCAAAAAGAAAATGAATGAATATAATTATAGCAGCATTGAATTATCAATTAATATTGATAATATCTTGAAATTAGAATTGAGATTTAAATAGTTACATAAACATTTGCTTTAATATTCAAAACATTTAAGCTGTTTGTAAACCTAAGCCTAAAAATAAGTTGAGTGATTTGTATTGATATAACGAGACTTGATTTAAATTGCTAACGTTCGAGGTTACAGAAGTAACCCTTCGTTCCCCGAGGAGGGGAACGGAAGTGCCATAGAGTGGATTGATTGAAATCCACGAAATGGGAGGATTCGGATCAGAAGCCGCTTGTCTGGAGAGTATTGAACGGGCCAATGAATGAAAATGAATTGGCAGCGTAAGCTTGCGCAGGTGTGCTGCATCGCCAATTATCCCAGCATATAAGCACACCTGAAGCGAGCAAACGCCATCCTTTTAAGCTGAAGAGACTTTGAAACAGCTAAGGGACAGTCATTATGGCGAAGGAGTATGGCACTTCCGTTCCCCTCCTCGGGGAACGAAGGGTTACTTCTGTAACCTCGAACGTTCCCCTTCGGTTGGGGAACTTCAGTGCCATAGAGTGGATTGATTGAAATCCATGAAATGGGAGAAGTATGGAAAGCGCCATAATGACTGCACCTTACCAACGCCCCCGATGAGGGGATAGTCAAGCAAGCGTGACGCACCCACATCATGGGAGGCGCGGTCCTCCAACGTGTCCCTGGTCTTAATTTATCCTACTTCAACAGAAGTCTTACGGATTTAGATATATTTTTTGGGAAGTCGTGAGCATCTAGATAACTCTAGGAATACGACAGTACGTTGGGAAGCGTGCAGTCCCGATAGGGAGGATGCTGCGGAGGCCATCCGTTACCCAAGGGGGGATAGATGGCAGTACTTACATATGGACTAGCCCTAAAAAGGGGGAGTACGCATAGCAAAAGAGTGGTTAGCAGAGAGGGAAGACACGGGTCCGCCCAGGGGGGTGACTTAACCGTGGCGGAATAAGCATATGGGATCGCCTAGTGGGGATCACGCATAGCAGGCACCTATACCCAAAACGCAGGCTGACCAGCGGGCAGACCTACAACGTAGTGGGCCAGCAAGTGACTCCTCCGCTGAGTCAGTGCTGGGGGCCACGGAGGAATCTGCAGGGCTCACCTGACGGGGAACTTTACTGACAGATAAAAGGGCGCACGTATCTCCGTGTTAGGGAAAATGGCGCAGCAAGCGTGTCACAACACCCTACCGAGTTGTTTCCTCAATCACCAAAGGGTTACCTAACACCCTTGAGGAAACCGGCTCCACTCGCAGATTGTAAAATCTTGCAAATGTGTTGGGTGTCGCCCAGCCAGCAGCTCTACAGATGTCTGTTAGAGAGGCGCCGCGTGCACGCGCCCAGGAGGATGCAACGCTCCGAGTGGAGTGTGCACGCACTCCCGGGGGACACGGCTGACCTCAACTCGAATAAGCGAGTGAAATGGCATCCACAATCCAGTGGGATAATCTTTGTTTCGATACGGCACTTCCCTGCTGCCGACCACCATAACAGACAAAGAGCTGCTCAGATGATCTAAAATTCTGAGTACGGTCCACATAAATGGACAAAGTAAAGAAAGGGCTGGGTCTGCCTCCTCCGGGGGCAGCGCTTGCAGGTTCACTACCTGATCTCTAAAGGGGGTGGTAGGAACCTTGGGCACATAACCCGGGCGGGGTCTCAGGATGACGTGAGAGTAATCCAGCCCGAATTCCAGGCACGAGTCACTGACTGAAAATGCCTCCAGGTCCCCGACCCTCTTGATGGAGGCCAACACAACCAGCAGAGCTGTCTTCAGGGACAGAAATCTTAGAGATACTGATTCGAGTGGCTCAAAGGGATCGGCTCGCAAACTCGTGAGAACGAGGGCGAGATCCCAAGAGGGCATGAGAGGGGGGCGATATGGATTAATTCGCCTAGCACCCCTAAGGAACCGGATGATGAGGTTATGCTTTCCCACGGTGCCGCCAGCTACCGCATTATGATAAGTGGAGATGGCGGCCACGTAAACCTTGAGAGTGGAGGGCGACAGCCTGCTGTCCAACCTCTCTTGAAGGAAAGAGAGCACAACACTAATCTGGCAGTTTCGGGGGTCTTCTCTGCGAGAGACGCACCATTCAGTGAATAGACTCCACTTCAGGGCGTAGGTGCTCCTCGTGGAGGGGGCTCTAGCCTGAGTGATGGTATTAACCACCGCAGCCAGTAGGTTACCTAAGTCTTCCTCGCGTCTAAGGACCACACGTGGAGGTTCCAAAGATCGGGGCGAGGGTGCCAGATGGTGCCCTGTCCCTGAGAGAGTAGGTCCTCTCTCAAAGGGATCCGCCAGGGGAGGGCCGTCGCGAGGAGTGAGAGCTCTGATATCCAGGTCCGGTTGGGCCAAAGGGGCGCAACTAGCAGAACCTGTTCCTCGTCCTCCCTGATCTTGCACAGTAACAGCGCGAGCAGGCTCACTGGGGGAAACGCATACTTGCGCATGCCCCGAGGCCAGCTGTGGGCCAGTGCATCCGTGCCGAGAGAGCCCTCGGTCAGGGAAAAAAACAACTGGCAATGAGCGTTCTTGGGGGAAGCAAACAGATCGATCTGGGCCTCCCCGAATCGCGCCCATATCAGCTGAACAGACTTGGGGTGGAGTCTCCATTCTCCAGAGCGTAACAGCTGTCGTGAGAGCGCATCGGCTGCACGATTGAGCGTGCCTGGAACGTGAATGGCGCGCAGCGATTTCAGCCGCGGGTGACTCCAGAGGAGCAGACGGCGAGCGAGCTGAGACATGCGGCGAGAGCGCATACCCCCCATGCGGTTGATATACGCCGCCGCCGCCGTACTGTCCGTCCTGACCAGCAAGTGTTGCCGCTCCAGCACTGGTAAAAAGCGGTGGAGACCGAGGAACACTGCCAACAGCTTTAGGCGATTGATATGCCAATGCAACTGGGTGCCTTTCCACAGGCCCGCAGCCACATGCCCGCGACACACGGCCCCCCAACCCGTGTTGGAAGCATCTGTTGAAACAACAACATGGCTGGACGCCTGTCCTAGAGGCACACCGGCCTGTAGGAACGAGGGGTCGTTCCAAGGGCTGAGGGCCCGGCAACACAGCGCAGTAACAGAGACCCGGTGTGTGCCCGCATGCCATGCGCGTCTTGGGACCCGATCGTGAAGCCAGTGCTGAAGTGGTCTCATATGGAGCAATCCGAGCGGCGTGACGGCGGCTGCGGATGCCATATGCCCCAGGAGCCTCTGAAAGAACTTCAGTGGGACCACTAGTTTGCTGTCGAGCTCCCTCAGACAGTTCAGCAACAGGCGAGCGCGTTCCTCGGAGAGGTGCGCTACCATGGTGATCGAGTCCAGCTCCATCCCGAGAAAAGAGATCCTCTGCACGGGGGCGAGTTTGCTCTTTTCTCAGTTGACCTGAAGCCCCAGTAGGCGGAGATGCCGAAGCACCTTGTCCCTGTGCACAATCAATTGCTCCTGCGAGTGGGCTAAAATCAGCCAGTCGTCGAGATAATTGAGTGTGCGGATGCCCGCGAGCCGAAGGGGCGCTAGGGCACCCTCCGCGAGTTTGGTGAAGACCCGCGGACACAGAGAGAGCCCGAAGGGGAGGACCTTGTACTGCCACGCTCGACCCTCGAACGCAAACCGCAGAAACTGGCGGTGGCGTGGAAGAATGGAGACATGGAAATACGTGTCCTTCAGGTCTATGGCTGCAAACCAATCCCGAGGACGAACGCATTGGAGAATGCGCCTCTGCGTGAGCATTCTAAACGGCAGCTTGTGCAGACAGCGGTTCAAAACGCGCAGATCTAGGATTGGTCGTGACCCACCGCTCTTTTTGGGTACGATGAAGTATGGGCTGTAAAACCCACTCTCCATCTCGGCTGGAGGAACTGGCTCGATTGCACCCTTCGCCAGGAGGGCAGCAATCTCCTCTCGCAAGACAGGGGCGGACAGGGGGTTGACCCTGGAGAAATACACGCCCGTGAACTTGGGGGGCCATTTCGCGAACTGAATCGCGTAACCGAGTCTGATTGTGCGTTTGAGCCACCGCGAGGGGCTGGCCCGCGCTAACCAGGCAGGCAGAGTCCTCGCTAATGGAGTCATCGCTACAATCGCTGACGTACCAGCGGTGGGGCAGCGCGGAGTGGGTGTGCTGATCCGGGAAGCACGAGGGTCCCGCGGAAGAGCTGGAGGAGAGCGATTCGCTCTGGCTCCGCACCCTGACTCCGGAGAGGGGGCTGGAGGGCTGAGGGAAGGGAGATCGTCCCCCCAGCGCTCGTGAGCCACTGGCGAAGCACATAGAATCTGCGAGCCGGAAGGCAGCGCGTCCCGGACTGGCAGAATTTGTGCTGTCACATCCGGGGAAGGGGAAGGGGAAAAGTGCTCTTTTATTGATGTTTTGGTGGCACTGAAAAGTACCAATGTAATCGGGGCCCTCCAGATTACCCCAGGTTATCCCCGCCCTCCAGCGGGGAAAGAGCAAGTTTCCTCTTCACCGGATGGCCTGTCTCAGGGACGCTTCCCGGTCCGTTTACCGGACTTAACGGCGCCCTGGGCAGGAGGGGCTGCCTGCTTTCGAGGTGTACGCCGCGCCTGCTTGGCCGGAGGCGCAGGCGGGGGCGGGGCAGCACTCTTTGGCGGGCACCCTCGGCCAGAGGAGCAGCGGAGGTGGATGGCTTGGCGGGTGGAGTGGGCTTACAGCCACGCCGATAGATGACATTGCCCATCGCATCCGACTGCTCTTTCACCGCCTTGAATTCCTGGGTGAATTCACTGTTGGTGTCGCCGAACAGGCCAGCCTGGGATATGGGCGAGTCAAGAAAGCGAACTTTGTCAACATCGCGCATATCGGCCAGGTTTAGCCAGAGGTGGCGTTCCTGAACCACAAGTGCCTCCCCAGCGCACACGCGGCGGACTTAGTAGTCCGAAGAGCATAGTCAGTCGCGGTGCGCAGCTCATGTAATAAGCTTGGGTTGGACCCGCCCTCGTGCAGCTCAGCCAGCACCTGCGCTTGGTAGCGCTGGTAGGTGGCCATCGCGTGCAAAGCAGAAGCAGCCTGGCCCGCAGCCTTATAAGCTCTGGCTCCGAGGGAGGCAGACAACCTACAGGCTTTGGACAGGAGGCGGGGCAAACCCCGCCATGTAGAGGCGCCACGCGGACAAAGATTGACCGCGATAGCGCGCTGCACTGACGGGATCGCCTTATACCCCCTGGCAGCTCCGCCGTCAAGGGCGGTGAGGGCGGAGGGACACGCAGCATGGGCAGAGAAAGGTGCCCTCCAAGACTGCGTGAGCCTACTGTGCACTTCCGGGAAGAAGGGGACGAGAGGCTTCGAAGGCTTCGCCTTCTGGTCCTCTACGTAGCACCCATCTAGTCGGTCCGGCCGCGGAGCTGGGGGATAAACCAGCTCCAACCCCACGGCTGAAGCAGCCCGGGAAAGCACGACTAACATGTCCGCTTCAGGATCCGATTGACGGCGCTCATCTGCCCGGAGGGGGCGAGCGGGTCCGGATCTTCGTCGGACAGTGAAAGCCCACCCTCCGATGCCGCGGAGGACATCTGATCTCCGGTGTCAGCGAGCGTGAGAGCTACCATCTGGTTAGACGGATCACTCCCACTACCCGAAGCTTGGATGGAGCGCCGTGAGGAGCGAGAGGTCCGCGAGCCCGTGGGCGGCGGATTATCTCCCGCTGAAACCCTCAGATCTGCCCGAGCGCCCGCTGCTTTTTTAGAACAGGAGGCAACTGGGGTGGCTCGCTCTCTTACGAAAGTTAGCCGCGATCTTAGCTGTGCAACGGTCATGGCATCGCAATGACGACATGAACCGCCCGCGAGCACCACATTAACACGCTGGACCCAAACATGCAATGCAGTGATCGTGTCCATCATCCGGAGCCAGGAAACCCCCGCATCCAGAAACGCACAGTCGGAGCGCCATCCTGAAAAGGACGTGCTGCACGACTGTGTTGCTCTTTTAGGAAAGTTGCAACAATACGCACGGCAAGGGAGAAACCCAGCTCGATCGTCTGCCGCCGCGAAAACCCACTCTGGACCGGGAGACACTCGTTCGCTCTGAAGTGCTGAACAGCAAGAGGAACCCTCATCGACTCACTCAGAAAGGATCTAAAGTGAAAAGGATGGCGTTTGCTCGCTTCAGGTGTGCTTATATGCTGGGATAATTGGCGATGCAGCACACCTGCGCAAGCTTACGCTGCCAATTCATTTTCATTCATTGGCCCGTTCAACACTCTCCAAACAAGCGGCTTCTGATCCGAATCCTCCCATTTCGTGGATTTCAATCAATCCACTCTATGGCACTGAAGTTCCCCAACCGAAGGGGAACTCAAACGTTAGCCGCATCAGCAGTGTTTATTTCTGCTTAGTAAATAATATATTTAGTTAGTAAATTATAATAATCTTCAACATAGAAGTGAATCAAACTGATTGTCATGTCATTGGCTGTTTGCTGCATATGTCACGCCTTCAGCTGTATGCAATCAAGAGTTAATCACAAACTCTGGGTTAAACCTCCATGTTTACATCAAGTGTTGGGAAACCACTTAAGATTGGTTTTCCTGAGTTTGTTCAACTTGTAATTTGTACAACAGGCCTTGAGTAAATAGTGTTAACTCTGAAGCAGAGCTGACTGAAGAACTCATAAGGCGAGTTGATAAGTGATGTATACTGTATGATAAAAATGAGCATTCCTCATTCTTTTAATGAATCTTCTGGGAGTAGTTTCTGGTCCATGTATATTTTTTATTAACTATCTAGTATTGATGAGAATGTTTTCCTAAAAGATCCAATAAAAGGACAGGTTTTGATTATAAGTTGCAGTCGTGTGCTAACCTGCAGATTTTAAATTTAAAGTTAAGGACTTTGAAAGAAGTCTCTCCATTAAAGCTGCTGTACATTATAGGTGTTTTCACACCATGCCATAATTAGCAGGATTACAAGATAAACACTTGTAAAAGCTTTCATGTTTTCAAAGAACTTGTGATAACTGGGAATATTCTGAAAGATACTATGTATATGAGTACTAAGAACATTAACATGACAGTTCTTGCCACACTGTAAAAAATAAAAAGTTGACTTCAAATTTTAAAGCAACCGGCTGCAAAGAAATGTTGAGTTTATTAAGCTTCAGTAGTTGTAAACGCTGAAATTAAGAAATCAAAATTTGAAGTCTCATCAGCTGATTTTTATAACTTTCATTGAACAAATAGTTCAAAACATGCAGTTAAATGGTTTTTATGTAAGCTTGAGCTTAAAAATATGTCCACCTAAATCACAAATTGTTAACTCTATTTAGAATTGTAAGTTGTATTTTTTTACAGTGCATATGGCAAAAATGTATTTTTAAATACAGCTTAAAAACTACTGTCGTATGTAGTTTTTTTCACAACTTCAACAGAGTGTAAAAATCTTGATGGTTCAGGGGGTTTTGTCTATGCAAACTGATCTTTATTTTTTATTTTATATTTGATCCAAGTCGGGTGATTGACTGGGCCATTTTACAGCTTGATTTTCATTTTCTGAAACCATTTGAGATTTCCTTGGCTGTGTTTTGCATCAGTCTTCCTGAATTTTCATCAGTGAATATTAATTTACGATGGTGAAGGGCAGAGGGTTTCTGAATAACTTTTAAGACAGTGGTTCTTAAACTACCACTTTGGTACGTGGAGGAATATGTCATACTGTGTGTGCGTGTGTGCGTTTGTGTGTATCCAAGTCCAAGCAACATTTCCATGTTTTGATGAATAGGCTACTATATGTTAATACATTACATTTAAGTCCAGGAGTTTTATTTATTTTTTTATTTTATTTTTTCTTAGAACAGTGGAATGCCATTTTATTTTCACTTTTAAAATCCCATTTTAATTAAAACCTTGACTTTTTGTTTTTGTTTTTGTTTTTTACCTGGAAGCACAGTACAGCGTTAATGTTCAAACTATTTATAATGTTTACAGTTGCTTACAATAGTAAATATTCTTAATAATAGGAATTAATCTGCCTGGTTTTTAAACTGTGCAAAGCTGTAGCTGCTTAATTAGGGCTACTACGCTACTGTATTTCAATACCATTCATTATGGTGGTACTTAGAGAGACACTTTTTTTCTGAGGTGGTACTTGATGAAAAAAGAGAAGTTTGAGTTTGAGAATCGCTGTTCTAAGAGATTTAAGCTGCTGTCTGGGCTTTCATTGCCTTTCTAAACCTCCCTTTCTTAATGTGTTCAATATTTGTTTCCCGTGTCATTTAATTTTATTACGCACAACTTAATTTTTTATACTTAATTATAAATGTTTTCTTTTGATATATGTATTTATTTGGTTGTATTCATTATCTGGGTAAATTTTCAAGTCAACAGCATCTTTAGAAATATCTGAATATCTTTTCTCAGTTTTCTGAGAAAAATGGTGACATATTGAGTACTTATTTCCACTACTGTAAATTTGCAGGAAAAACTAATATTGTGAAATACTATTACAATGAAATGTCATTTATTCATGTCACTGTCCTTCAGAAATCATTCCGATATTCCAATTAAATTCTGTATTATCAATTTTTTCAGAGTTAAAAAACATTTAGCCATTTTTTTAAAAAAAGATTCTTTAATAAATCCTAATTTGAAATCATCAAAACTAAAAGATTATTCATCATAAAGCACACATTATCACTGACCACAATTTTTCAAAAGAGTAGTTACATAATATTATCTGTTATATAATCTTTAATGACAGCAAACCAAAATGGGAAAAAAAGTGAATGTAATTTTTGCAGCAATTTTGTTTGTTCTGGCAGACAAAGCAAACAAACAGCATGCTTGAAAACATATCAAAACCCATATGATGTACCATTTTATTTAATGACACTATTAGTAATTTAGTCAAAAAAAACAAAAAAAAACTGAAAATTCATTCATGTTCTGAGTGATGTTTGTCCCTCAAAGCCTATATTCGTCCACCATGTCATAGTGACATCATTCACATTAAAAAAAACCCTGACCCACATATGTCACGCTTTCTCCTTTCATATCCCACATAAGAAAAACGTCATTCAGCTTGGAAAAGACCAGATGCTACTTCTGATATTGCTGAACTTGTCTATCTCCAAATCGCTTGGGGGGGGGGGTAAGGCCTGCCAATAAGAGTACCCATGCTGAGTTGATGCCCCCCAAACTCACGGAAGGTCGTACTGGGCCAAAAACTGTGACTGCTGTCCACTGCCACCCCACTGGCATGCCCGTCTCCCTATGGTGCCCGGAGCCATGCCCTCTACTCTCACCCTGCCCAGACACGCTGGCATGTTGAGCCATTCTTGGAAGCAAGAAGAGACAGGCTTGCCAGCTTACTTTTCCCACAGGGTGTTGCTTTCTCTCCAACAACTGTGGAATGAAACAAAGCAGTGGGAGACGGGCAGCCCACACAGCTCCTGGGTGGCAAAGGCAGTGCAGTTTCCTTATCCGCTGTTGGTTGGCGAGCAGATTCTCAATCATTATTAGCATCATCTGCTTTGACACTTCTTGTGGCTTGTTGATCAAATGACTCTTTTTCTTCCCTTTTCTCAGTCACCTCCGCTGATTATTCTCTTCCAGTGTAGCTCTGTGCACAAACCCAGCCAAAAACAATTCATGTTAACAGATCATTTTGTTTTCATAAGGATAAAATGGTGATTTTTTTTTTCCAAGAAAACCAAAAACTTTTTTTTTTTTTTACATTTGATATATAATAGTATTTAATACTAAATGTGATTACACTTGATAAAACGTTTTCTCTGGAATGTTTGTCGTTCTATATAGCCTATACACAACAGTCTGAATCTGATTGGCTGAAAGTCTCATCATCCCTGTATTACTCCGCCCACATACAGCGACAAGCAGAGGACACTTCACTGATTGACAAATAGTACTTTTTGAGGCTTTTTTTTAGTCAAGAATGTAGTTGTCTAGATTGCTACTATGTAGTTGCTTTTATAAGGATACTGCTTATTTTTAAGTATTTATAATTTCGGTGCATCGGATTCAGTTCATCGGCCGCCATCAGCCTGTCTGAGCAGACCATTTTACTGTTTATGGAGCAGACCAAAGAAAGTGACGGTTGACGTTCCGCCACAAGATGGCGACAGAGAGCGCACATGCTTAGGGGAGAAGAACAGCATTGTGTAAGCGTAAACTTCAAACTACAGCTGAACAAGTGATTATAAATCAGGTATGTGCAATTCTGAGTCGATCTCTCGTTTTTTAATTTTATAGTGCTGTATTTATACCACAGAAACTGGCAGTGTTGGATTTTGCTCTGGCTTTTTCAGGGTGAATTAACGTTATTGTGAAATCCGGATTGAAACAGAAATATTGGGAAAATCCTGATTGAAGGCATTTCATGCAGTTCAAACTTATAATCTTAAAATGTGAGAAAAAATGACCTGTTTTGTCATCACTTTAGACTTTCTGCTAGAGATTCATTCAAATACCAGCTCTAAAGTGATGTTGGTGAACTGGCAAAGGTTTTTTTTCTGCTGTACTGAAGTCAGCTGCAGATGTGAATGAGTGGCTGAAGAAAGTAGTTAACTTACCTCGTTCAAAAGGGTTTATGAGAGTCTCTGTGTTTGATTTTCTTTTTATATACAATATTATGCGTTGAATTTTTAATTGCAATATTACACTCGAAGCCTTGCAATATAGCTGTATATTGAAATACAGCCACATCACACGGCTACTCGAATACCATATATATTTTTTTTTTGCTGTGGATACTAACTCATAGAAGTGGGCTATCAATATTGGGTGGTATTTTGAAAAAAAAACAATTTCACTTTAATAATATTTTATACAATAACAATAATATTTGCTTGATTTACTGGCTTAATCTTGCTGTTTTTTAAAAATATATATCTGACTATGGCCTTGTTGATGTTAACTGCAAACATGTTTTGTCCTTTATTTTTAAGTTCCATCAAATGTTTCAAAAGCAATTAACAATACAATGTTAATTTATAAAAGAAATGAATCAAATCAGGGCGAAGCTGTGGCGCAGTAGGTAGTGCTGTCGCCTCATAGCAAGAAGGTCGTTGGGTCGCTGGTTCGAACCTTGGCTCAGTTGGCATTTCTGTGTGGAGTTTGCATGTTCTCCCTGCGTTTGCGTGGGTTTCCGCCGGGTGCTCCTGTTTCCCCCACAGTAGACATACGGTACAGGTGAATTGGGTTGGCTAAATTGTCCGTAGTATATGAATGTACGTGTGTGGATGTTTCCCAGAGATGGGTTGCGGCTGGAAGCACATCCGCTGCATAAAAAAAAATAAATAAATGTGCTTGATAAGTTGGCGGTTCATTCCGCTGTGGCGACCACTGACTAATAAAGGGACTAAGCCGACAAGAAAATGAATGAATGAATGAATCAAAATACTGAAAACTCTGATGTGGGAGTGAAAAATAAGGTTTTCCATTAGCAGTGGGACATAAACAGTGTTACTTTTGTACCCACAGGAAATCTTGCCATTTTAAACCCAATTTACTTTTTAACTGAAAAACTCTACAACTGCACACTTAAGGATGTGTTATTGCACTAAATAACCTGTAGAATGATTAAAAAAAAAAAAAAAAAAGAACCACCACAATCATTTACTTTCAGCACTTAAAAGCAAAAATTCGGACCCAACCGTGGGACATGGTCCCAAAATTAGGTAATATTTGGCAGGTCCATCAAGAGTTGCAGGCTGAATGTGCTGTCTGGAAAGCAAATGTTGCCAGGGCTTTAAAAAAATAAGTTTGTGAATTTTGTTAGACGTTACATTTGTCCCTGCTCTCCCCTACATGTGTTTTATTAATATAAATTACTTTAGTTTTGCAAGAATACTTTTAGTTGTTCAACAGGGACAATAAAGTGGATTAAAGTGGTAATAAAGGTTTCAATTTCTCCATTTCTCTCTACAGTGATTGATGAGCAGCGTTTTTTAATATTTGGCATCATCTGCTTTGGCACCTGGTTGTTGATCAAATGAGATTTTTTATTTTTATTTTTTACTGACTTTCCTCAGTCATCTCTGCTGATCTTTCACTTCTAGTAATTCTTTGCACAAATTCATCCAAAACAAATGCCATTTATGTAAAATATTGAATAGTATTTGGCTGCAGACTTGCACATAGAATCGCAGACATACAGTCTCAGACACATGAACTCAAACTCGTGTCCTGCAGAGATTAGCTCCAATCACTACTAGACACATTTGAATCGGCTAATCAAGCTCATACTACTGTAGGCATACTGGAAACTTTCTGGCAGGTGTGTTGATGCAAGTTGGAGCTACTCTCCAGGACATCAGCCCTCCAGAACTGAGTCAGTTCACCCCTGCAGTAGAGCTAAGGATGTCACTGGAAGGGGTATGATTAGGGGTGGGGTTAGGCATCAAAAGCATTGCATGTTGTCTCAGTTTGCAGGTGCAACCGGTCTGCAGCCAGACCCTTCTCAAATATTCAGGTCAATTTCGACAATCTTGTTTAGAATAAAATAGTAATTTTAGATACCAAAAATAAATAACTGAAAATTATTTTTTTTACATTAAAGAGGGTTATTATTTAGTAAAAATATAAAAACTAGACCATCATACAGTGTTGACCATATTTAATGCATTGATTGTTAGCTGCTGTTTTGTAGTTTATATAGAATTTGACTTTATAAAGGTTCCCCCCTTTTACAAGATGTGAGATAAGTTTAAGTGTCTCCATAATGTGTCTATATGTTTCAGCTCAAAATACCAATCAGATTATTTATTATACCCTCCAGATTATGCCTATTTTGTGTTTAGACAGGGCTCGAAATTAACCGTTTTGCTTGGTAGCACCGTTGCTTCTAATTTAAAAAATTTAGCCAAAATCATCAGCTGAAATTTAATCGCACCCACCAGTTATAAGCACCGTTACTACTAGTTTAATGCAAAAATTTATTGCATTTTGAAATCAAAACTAATCAAAAAGATATATATGCATGCGTAAGGAAAATATGTCTCAACAAAATCCCGTTATCCAAAGAAAATAGATTTTATAACATAACTGAGTGACCAAAAGATACACGGACTGCTCACCGGCCCTGCACGCACTGCTCGGCATGAATTAACCTGTTAACGATATAACTGTGCTGTTCTCACGGGTGGTGTCTGATATTGCACTGATGCTTTTGAAATATACTGTACCTTATTATATGCATATGTCATGTTAATAGCAATACCGGTCTTTTCATGAGTAGCGATATTAGTTTACTCAGTGCAAGCCCAATTGTAATTGGTGTTTGTGGTGTTAAATTTTACATATAGCTGCCACTTGCACGGCAAGACAGCATCTGGTAATTATATGAAGGATTAAACAGAAGCTCTCGTGCAAGATGTGACAAACCGTTACCTGAAAATTACATCCCACAGACTTTTCATAGCGGACTTTAAGCCAATGGAAGTCTTTTATCCACTCTTCGGAAAGTGTAGAAGGTGGATTAATATTCAGCACATGATCTCTACTAAGATGTGTCATTATTTGTAACTTTAGATGCCTGGTTTCTAAAACAAAATCTGTCAGTGTTATTTTCATTCTCATCTTCTGCTAGTAGTAGTAGTTGTAGTAGTGGTAGTAGTAGCTCTCCCTGTCATCCCAAGCCAGAAGGCATTGACTGAGTGATTGACAGCTGATATTAACCAATCCATTTGCGTTCAGTTCTAGAGCAGTGGGCCAATAAGAAAAGCACGAAGGCGGGGCAAGCATTACAGACTTTGCTTTATTTACTGCAGCAAGTTGAAATGAAAACTGTTTCATACCATTCCTAAGCCATGCATTTCGCGTTTCAAGTGCAAAGATGCATTCTGCGTGAATGTCTCAAGAACTGCACTTGTGATGAACATTTTGCAGTAAAAACTGGTCGCACACAACAATTTTATGCACTCGCACAAATGCTCCCAAATATATTTTGAGGTCGCATAGATAAAATTTCGGGCGCATATGCGACCAAAATGGTTGCAATTTCGAGCCCTGTTAGAGCAATGTGTAGCTGTATTTTAGCTGTCAATCAATTTGGTGGGTGGAACTTCTACACATTAAGGTGGACCTCGAAATCAGAGATTGGGATCCTATTGTAGCGTCAGGAAAAATAAAAGAGACTTGAGTGTATGTCACTCCAATATGACAGTGGACATGGGCAAACTCTGTCCTGGAGAGATGGTGTCCTGCAGAGTTTAGCTCCAACCCTAATCAAACAAGCTTTCTAGTGATCTTGAAGATGCTGATTAGCATGTTCAGGTGTGTTTGATTACAGTTAGAGCAAGACCCTACAAGAGACCGGTCCTTCAACACCAAGTTTGTTAATAATCTGGGTTTACTTTTTAATTAAAGTTTATTATATATATATATATATTATTTATATTATTATTATTATTTTTTATTTATTTATTTTTCTTTTGTGGTTGGTGAGCAGCTTTTTCGTCATTATTAAGGTCGAGAACAAACCAAGCTTGTGGTTAAGAGAGAATTCAAAGAAGCCTATTATTTTGTCGCAATTCTTAAATATTTGCAAACAATTAGGATGATCAGATTATTAAACATATTTGCACAAGCGAATCCTTTTGTGGTGAGTGAGACATGTGGAAATAATATTTAAATGCTGCTTTGTTTACTGTTGGTATGTGGGCAGCCCTAGTTCCGTTATCCTTTTTGTAGAATAAGAAGATGGACTACTTCTTCTACCTGTTATTACAGAAAGAAACATCATCTCATGTAGATGCAGATTGTGTGTTCTTGTTTCAGTCTACTGAAAAGTTTAATGTTTCTGCACACAGTTTTTTGCTTCAGTTGGGACCAGACCCAGCCAAAATGAAGCGATAATATAGTCTGTTTTTAGAACTGATTTTTATTTCTCATTGGCTTGTTGTGTCCTGGGCTTTAGCATCATCTGCTATGACGCATCACAAAGCTTGTTAATCAAATGACTCTCTTTCTTTGCTTTCCTCAGTCACCTCTGCTGATCCTTCATTTCCAATAGCTCTGTGCACAAACTCATCCAAAACAAATGGAGGGTGCCGGTAATGACAGATAAATGTGGTTATTATTCCTTTGCTTCCCGGATGAGGCAAAGAGAGCGAAAGTTCTTGTTATCATTAGCTTCTTCCTTGGTGATTTTCATGGGGGTACAGCATGTAATATCGACTTGCTTTGATAGCAAGCTTCTTAAATTGGAAATGACCCAGGGACATAAGGAATAAAAAGACGTGTAGCACCAGCAAGGCCGCCTCTGTTCCGTCATGGGAGGACAGCGGGGACTTGGGGCTCATTTGCTCTTAGCGATTATCAGCAGGTTTTTCCTAGCGAGCGAGAGTCAAATGACTCCTATTCTCTCTATCTGTCTTTGACTCTTGTTTTCCCCCTTTTTGCCCCTATTAATTTGCTTCATGTTTATCAATTTTGCGGTCCAGGGCCTTGTCAGGCTGAGATGCTAAAGTAGTTTCGTATCAGATAATGGCACTGGTGAAGCATATTGAGTGCTGATTTTAATACAACTCTGAAGTTATGAGCGTATTTATGCGTAGAGGTGCATGTTGGGATACATTCGTGAGCTGTTATCCCACCCGTGACGCCACATTCATTTGCATCTTCCATCAGCAACATGCTTCAGCTGTGAATATGCCTTTCTTGGTTTTGCTCACATTAAGAACTCATAAAAACCAGTGCCTGGAGCAACACAAACAGAGTAAGTCGACAGCCTCCATAACACCTGCAAAGCTGCATTACATATTACCCAAACCTGCATAGCTGTGGGCACTGTAGTGTTGTTCCAAGAGATTCAGGTCAATAGATCAATTTAGATTTTGGATAAAATACTGGATAAATACTTAAAATGACTTAGAAATACTAATTTTTTTTTTAAATATTTGTTAAATATGTGTTGGCATTCTAACATAAAAAATGAGTCTTTATTTTTTTTTTACTTGTTGGTGTTTTTTTATTTTTATTTATTGTTTTACACAATTTTAAAATAACATTGTGCATATTTAATGCATTGGTTATTTGTAGTTCGTGCTTTAGTTTGTTGTTACATAATACATACAGAAAATATCTTTCAAAGGTTTGAGATCAGTACATTTACTGACCTTTGACATTTACAAATGTATTCATGGTAAATTTATTTATAGTATTACAAAACACACAAACAAAAAATCAATAAAAGTAGCAGTTTCTGATTTTATACAAATAGTTTTATACAAATAGTATTTTATACAATAGTATATTGTACTATTACATTATTATAGTTGTATGTATCTACATTAAATAAGGTCATTTGATTAACCTGCTAGCAAAGAGATTCTGTTTACCTGTACGTAGGGCCAGACGGAATCTGCGGACATTTGTTGCTATTTCTGATGAGAATTTTGGTTAAAATCTGTGGATTTCTGCGGAATTATTTTGGGAGTGTCATAACTAAAACCTTAATATGTAAAATAAAAAATAATATATTTTTAACTTTTTATTTAATGTTTAAAATGCAAATCCAATTAGATTCACTTTATTTGGGAAACAAAGCAAGTCTCTCATATAATAGATCTACTAAAAGACAGAACATATTACTGCACAAACTGCATTGTTCATAAATCAGATAAGCATTTTCATATTAGTCAATAATATTACTGTAATTAATTTAAAAGCTGAATAAATATAGATTTACACACATTTACTCAAGTAAATAAACAAAAGTAATGATGGGCTAAAAATCTGAGGAAATCTGCTGTATTCTGCACGCACAGATTCCGGGTGGGCCTATACATATAGTGTATTAGTTGTTTGTTTGATGTTGTTATTTTGCTCATTATATTTTCATCAGTGATATTTGTGCCTAACAGGTGCCAAATAGTTGCACTAGTTTCCAGAGAGTCCGCCTGTGCTTTTTGGTTATAGTAATGACCCGTGGGCTCTTGTGTTTACTTATAATCTGCGTCGCTGTGATATTACATAGCAAACGGCATCATGCTGGCACCCACCTGCTCCAATTAAGTCCCCACTGCTAATCATTTTTCCAGAGAAGGTCCCTGAGTCTCTCCTTCTAAACTTGCATCCTCTGGAACTCTCTCCCAACCTGGCAGCAAACAATTTCCGAGAGTTTGGTGAATCCATTCTTCTCTGCCACCCTCTCAGTACCAGAGGCCTTCTGGAAGCGTGGAGTCTCCATGCTCTTTCTTCCCTTTTCAGACCCCTTTCTCTGTCTATCTTGCTTAACTGTCTCACTTCAAACCTCCATGGACATTTTGTCCATGCAAATGGCTCTTATCAACTCTCGAGTACTCAGCATTTCAATCCATCCACCCCCAGACAGTTCACTTCATTTCAACTCACTTTTTTTCCTTCTGTTTTCATGGTCAGTCAGCCAGAAAACCAATTATTCAGCCTCCCTTTATCACCTGAATGAAAGGGAGAGGGGTTAAGGCCTGCAGTGATACTATAGTCTCACTCCAGCAACCCTAGAGTCCTTTTTTTGGTAGCTCCGCATCAGACCTCACCTCATGCAACGCTCTGTATTGGTTACTGCATTTATCTTGTTGAAGAGCAAATAAATGATCAAAGCATTTGCTTCTTTATCCCTCAAAAATGCAGCAATATTGGGATACGCACAAGTGTGACCCAATTTCTCCAAATACTCTGTCACCCTGCCGAAGGGGAGGGTGAGGCGGTTTGACTGTGAGAGACACAGCGGCAAGACACAATTCACCAACAAATTTGGAGAAAACAGCTCAGCGAAAATGCTTGAGATCCTGGGGGGATTGATGGATTTATACACTCAGAGGCGGAATAGTCAATTATTCTCACGGGTGAAATGGAAATTGGACGTTGCGACTTTCCCTCCTGCATCTTCTGCATGAAACAAATAGCCATCTTTTGCTTGTTGCTAGTTTGATAGTGTAGCTCCTTTTGGGTTTTAAGAGCCTCGCCAGTCTTATTATCAGGCTTCCACAACAGACGTGCGAGATTGGTCCTTGCGAGCTAGGCTCAGAATCAACCAGGGTCAACCACGTGCAAGGTGCTACATTAATCATACGACACAAAAGGGCAGTGCCAAGGAGGTGGATTGCTTCTGTTGGCCCCCTTTGGCCCACCGGTTGGCAAACCCCATGGGGGAGTCGAGTCAGTCACAAAGGGGGGTGCTTTGCCCTAGCTCAGCACTTAACACACTTCTTGGTGCCCTTGAAAAATGCAAGCCAACTTTGTGACAGGAAAGATTTTGTTTAATATATGGCGGGAAGGGTAAATACCAGAGCTTAGATTGATCTTGCGCTTGAGGAGACTGAACCACTGCAGTTGTTTCCAGTGTTAGAGGCCATAACTTATCATTGCCCTGCGCAGATGATTATTTCTTTTTGACCCGGGGATGTGTGCTTGCCTGTGTGGGGTGGGGGAAGAATAGACAAGACACCAGAGCAGGCATAGCACTGTGTGATTGGGGTCTTTCTCTGAGGACAGAGAGTGATTGATCTAAAGAGTGTCTGAGTCCTGTTGCGGCAACTGTAAATAACCTGAAACTCATCTTTATTCAGACCTCTCCACCTACGTATTGACCAGAGCGTTGCACAAAACCAAGCACTGAACACCGTCCCTGTATGGGTAAGTAGTCTCCCAGTACAGCGGAGGCCTGTCAATATTTCAGTAATGACATTATCATCTAAAAAAATGTGACCTCTTCTCCCTTGGGGCAAGTCAATTACCAGGAAGTCATATCTCTTTGGAAGGCGTGCTTTTATGTTTAGAGCAATCAGATTTTTTTTCTTCAAATAAGCAAATCAAAGCATTGCATCCTGAAAGTCTCATTACTGTTCTTTTCCCCAGCAAATCTTCACTTACTTCAAAGCCTTCTTTTATAGAAGTGAAATGTCAGGCAGCTCACATAAAAAGGGAGCCCTCTGCTGTTTTCCAACAGGTACTGCAAGATTTTTTTTTTCCTTGCACAATAGCTGTCCAGTTCTCGGTTATTGCTTTAAAATCGAAAAAATGATTCAGCAGAAGCAGGTCTCGAGAAAAGCATTGACTTTGAACACTCTCTAACTGACTTCCTAGAATTCAGCACCATCGTAAAGAGAACAGCTCCCTGAGTTGTGTGCATCAGATCAGCACTCTCTTTCAGCAGCCCTCCCTTCATCCAGAGTACAGCTCCCTTACCGCTGAGCGTGAATAGGCTCTTATTTATAGAGCACAGCTACTTTATGATGTCTTTTGAAACACTTGTCATCGTTGTCCAGCAAAGACCAGTCTTCTGGCTTGCAGGTTTTGTCAATGGCATCACATTTTCTGGAGGGAGCGGATAGCTAAAAATTGATCCACTAACTTTTATGCCCTGGCAGCAAATTACACTTAACAGCCACAAATCACAAAGCTATTTCGTTCCATTTATGAGCAGTTAATTCTATTTAGTAATGGAAGCGAATTTCGGCCAAGTGTGCGGAAAAAAAAAAGTTGCAATTGTGTGTGTTATTTCTTAGCTTTTATTTGAGCCAGTGATCAGCTATTAGGCGTCCCGACGGCTTGCAGAGTTTCGCTCACAGGTGTTGCTATAAATAATGCATGGACTGTAACATATAGAAGTTGAAGTGCTGTCTCTTCGGTGGCTTGTGAAGCTGATTTTTATGCAGTCTATCAAACTTGAAGGTCTCAACTTAATGTTACAATAATCTGTTTCTAAATTAGTATTCCTAGAGTGCGCCAGCCAGCCCTGTCTGGGTTTCAGTTCAAATATTAAAGTCTGTTGCACTTATTGTGAATGGCAAAGTAAATCTACTGACTTGATTTGTGGCAGTGGCTTTACATTTGAAAGCAACTATCAGATTTAATAATTTCAGAAATTTCCCACCTTTCTCGTTTGGCTCTATTTTGCAAGATCCTCTGAGGATTGAGATATTTCAGACTTAAAATGTGTTTTATTATTAATGAAACTTTGGAAACTTTGGGTCTCCTCTCTTACGCACGAGTCTAAAAATGAATTCTCTCATGCCGGGAGACCTATAAATATTTTGGTGAGGATATCAGGACAGCTGCCGTTGCCAAAACAAGCTCTACAACATCTTCTAAAGCGCCCCATATTTGACTCTCAACCCCAACTTTGCTCAGTCAAACTCGGGCCGTGACATTGTGCACAGAAAACCTCATGCCCATTGTTTGCTTTCTAATACATAATTCATTTTGAGAAAGCACTGTCTTGGTGAGCTGTGAATGTCTCCGTGAGCAGCGTTTTGAGAAATGAGGCCAGGTGGAAAGTCTAAAGAATTGTAATTGGTTGCACAAAACCCCCCAAACATTTTGCACTAAATGAAGTAAAATTTAACAGAATGCTGCATCTGTTTGACAATGTAGTACTTTACATGACCATTTTCATTCCTGTGCAGTTTACGTGGCATCCATTAAGTGGCTTATCAATATTTATACATGTCTTAAGCTAAAAGAAGAGAGGACAGGGAGTCAAGGGTGAATCGAAACCCATCAAGAAGCATCCCGCGTGGCTTTACATGCATCTCTAATGGAAAGCTTCGGCGCCTTAGTGTGAATTAAGTAAATGGCATATCAAGTAGCTGACTACTTGTATCTGTTGTGCAGTTTTTGGACTGAAACCTTGCTATTGTTGACCTCTGTACTCTTCTACTCGGATACATTGACATTCTGCTCCTCCCCTTTTGTCACATGCCTGATCCAATCTCCGTGTTTAATGAGCCATTGCTCTCGCTCTCCGGATTTGATCTAAGTCTACAGACGACTGCTATCTCCCATAATCCTTTGGGTTCCCAGGGTCACACCAAAACCAACAGTGTCATTGAAAGGATTAACAGGTCGTTGGAGTCAAACTACAAAAGTGTGCCGTTTTATAGATCACCATAAGTTGCGACAGAATGACAAGTGTCTTGATGAAACAGTGTTGACTTTGTATTAGCCAGCATTGTTTGTCAAGTCTCAGCAAGTCTGGCGGATCTTTACTTTGTCTTCAGGGCTGCAAGCTGATAGAAGTTTCTTTGAGGTAGAACAGTCGGCATGTCACCTGAAGGTCACGGATAAATAAACAAGAGGATTTAATGTGGCAAGCGCTAGTACAAATTGAACTCTGAACTACTTTGTTTTATCTTGCGAAGTGGTGACGGCCCATGACACAATGCTATTAAGCAGACACAAATTATCCCAACGGAGCAGGGAACGTTTGATGGATATGGAGGGTAGTCTTTATACTTCTGTGCTCAATGAGCAGTGCAAATACAGTTTGTGACTGTCATCAGGGGCGATTGTAGGTTTTCAGCCTTTGGGGGTGCTCAACCCTATACACAAATATGAGCTATTACCACTGAGAGAAAAGTTTCTAGCTTTAAAAGTTGGTTGTTATAAGTTAGACTCATTTTTGTTTGTAAATGTAACATTTAAGATGTGATTACTGGTAATGTAGGGTTTCCTAGTAAATAGGATTTAGTTATACTTTATCCATTAAAAAAAAAAAATCGCATCAGGCTAAGCAAAGTGCAGTACTCCAACAAAGTAATGACTTAGGATGACTGTTTACAATCTGCTCATAAAAGTGTTTGTATGCAATTTTATGCAACATTGACTGATAGCCATGATATATTCGCAATATCAGAACTCGTACAGCCTCCTCACCCTTCTGTATTACTCCACCCTCAGAGTGAAAACAGATCAATAAACTCACTCTAGTTTGACAAATAATGTACTTTTGAGGCTTTTTAAAGCAAGAATGTAGTCTTTTATATTGCATCTAAGAAATTTATTTATAAGGATTGTACCTATTTTAAGTATTTTTAGCTTCTGAGATACAGCATGTCGACATCCATCAGCCTGTCACTGAGCAGAGCAAAGATGGTTGACTTTGCACTTCCACAAGATGGCGTCAGAGACTGCATAATAAGCCCTTAGAGGAGAAGAGACTGGCTTATTTTCAAACTACAGCTGATCTAAACATAACATTGGTGAGTGTCATTCTAAGTCGATCTCTCTATTTTTGCAATGCTGTATATTTATATATGTTTTTATCATAGTAATTGTAGATGGGACTCTCATATCTGGAATATATGTATTTTGTGTTGGCCACTCTTTGTATAACCCCAAGTTACTGTACTTTTTGGTTTGCTATCTGTTTGTTTTAATGAATAACCTGTTTTTCTTACTGCAGACTAGTTCAGTAAAAAAGAGAAAGAAGAAATGCCTGCATGTGTGTAGCAGCCTGATCTCACGATAAAACGTAAGTATTTTACGTTTTGCCAGTTTAGTGGCTAATTCGTACGAGTTCAGTCGTACGAAATGGTACGATTTTAAAAAGGAGGCGTGGCACCTGACCCCACCCCTAACCCCGACCGTCATTGGGGGATAAGCAAATCGTACTAAATTGTACGAATTAGATCGTACGAATTCATACGAATTAGCCACTAAATGAAAAAGTTACGAATTGCCGTGAGATTGTGTTGGTTTTTCCTTATCGCAAACACAACAGTAATCTGGTAGTGATTATGTTGCTTTAGCTATTTCGATTAATTATTGTGGTATCGCGATTTCAACAGAGAAATACTGGGAGATATCTCTGTAGACTGATGGGATTTCATGTCGTTCAGCCTTATAATCTTAAAATGTCAGCAAAATCACCTGCTTTCCATTACTTTAGACATTACACTAGAGAATCATTCACATGCTAAGTTCTAAAGTAATGTTGGTGAAAATGGTTTCAGCTGTTTTGAAGTCATCTGCAGATGTGAAAGTATGGCATAGTTCCTTATACAAAAGGATTTTGAGACTCCATGTTTTTCTTTTTTTGTGTACACTATTATGCCATCGAACTGTTGTGTAAACGCAATATCACACTCGTAGCAGTGTGATATGCCTATAAAAGGCCATGTGTGATATTGCTCATTCATCAGATGACACATACTTATTTTGTGAGTGTGTTAGCCATCATGTGTGCTTAGCAAAAGATTAACTCTAGAGAGATGGTTCTTTTTAATGTAATAAATCGGCATCAGCAAGTGAATCATTTCAAAGCTTTTGGCAATGGCAAATGGCATAAGTGAAAAAAGGTCCTTTTCCATGCTGACACTTTTACTGTGTTTCAGAAAATGACCTCTGTTAACACTATTCAACCAAAAACATATGATGTGACCACTCACACTCATTGGGTGAGTGCATATTTGTCTGACTTCTGTACTTGTTGTCTAATGCTTGTGTAATATGCGAGGAGCTTGACAAATCAGAAAATGAAACACAGCAGTACAGAATAGTTGTTACAATACAATGTTCTTTGATTAGAAGTAAAAATAAGTTAGGGGATGCCTTTAACACACTAATAGCAATCACCCAGATGTTGTCCACATCGCTCACAGCTCACTTGTACTTCAAATGCGCACAAAAAACAAAACAAATGACTGTAGTGAAAGAACAGCACTAAAATAAATGAACATTTCAGTTTTACTAGTGTGAAAATTTGATTATTTGACAATACTGAATATATGTCTGGCTGTGTGAGATTTTAGGTTTTGTTATTATCTTTTCTTTTTTTTTGCATGACACGTTGACGTTATGGCGCAGAAAACTTTCAGCTTCATCCTGAACTATGTATGCATTTGTTTCATGTTGTCACAAAATGGAAGAAAAACTCTATGGAGCACATACAGTAAATGTCACATTCTTTTTCTTTCTCCTGTCAACTTCAGTCTACAAATGAGTCTACTTTCATAAACAATACAGCAGGAGTTGGGGAAGGTCTTTCTTTTTAACCTTCCTCATAAGCTGTTCACCCATTTCGATAAAAAAACTTCCAACTATGATTTTGTGACTTAAAAAATGATATCCATGCAACCATAAACCAACAGACTAACATACACTAAGTCAAGTGGAAATAAGTAATTTATTGTAGTTTTTTGTTTTGTTTTGCTTTGTTTTTAATATTATACTGAATTCATAAAACAAGAACAAAACGTTTTAAAAACATGTGCTATAAGTGAATTGGATAAACTAAATAGACCGTAGTGTATGTGTGTGAATTAGTGTATATGGATGTTTCCCAGTACTGGGTTGCAGCTGGAAGGGCATCTTCTGTGTGAGACATACTGGATAAGTTGGTGGTTCATTCAGCAGTGGTGACCCCTGATGAATAAGCCAAAGGAAAATGAATGAATGGAGGGAGACTAACTAAAGTAGTCAAAATTTTAGGTGAATCGAAAAGACTTATCAAAATTGTCCTAAAACAAGAATAGGTGTACAATAGTTACAGGACAACTTTGATGAAAGGTTGTGATGCAATTGAAATGTTGACTGTATATACAAACTACACATTTCGTTTAGGGAGCCATTTGTGTTCTATTATTTATTTATTTATTGTTGCATAATCATATTTTTTAAGGGGGGGGGGGTGGGGCTTACAGATTACACCGTTTTTTTTAGGAGCACTGATGAAATTGAGGTCTGGAAATCTGATCAAAACGAATATTGCAACAGAATCATTGCATGTCCTCCTTAATATATTGTAATCTTCCAGCAACAACCAAACATTCAGTAACGAACCTAAAACAGGTTGTTTTATGTGCAGACTAAATAACTGGCAGTTGCTGGACAAGGGAGGAGCCACAGCCTCACAGATGAGTCTTCTCCATTATCATAAACTACCTCCGCCCACCCCACTGTGGATCTCTCTCTCTTTCGCTATCTCTCCCTCTCTCTCTCTCCTCGTCTCTCTTTCCTCTGTTAATTCAGTTCTGGACAGCGCCGGGTACTGATGCTGCTGCCCGTGTAGTCGCATCTATCCTGGGGGCCTCCTCCCACTCATCCCAGCTCGAGAATCCGCATGTAGAGTCGTTCGGTGTCTGTCGCAGAAAAAAAGTCTCCGCAGTACTGCATCGGAATAAGGGCTCAGTGCACAAATCTTCTTCAACTGTATTCGTGGCTGTGAGTGTGGCGCTTTTCTGCATCAGCGCAAAGGAAGTTCTGTTCAGTCGTGCGGTGGGTGATGCTGTGAGATGCGTCGTGTTTAGCGCACGGAACCCCGATTTATTTGCCCAGACGGGAGAATAGAAGAAGCCAACAGTGCATGTGGGCACGTTTTAACTTTGATTCGGATTTTTTTCAGGATGTTTTGACGGGTGCTCTCCTAACGGGTTGACTGAAGATTTCGCCTTCAAGAGAAGCCCATTCGAGGCAAAAAAAAAGCAGTTTCAAAGGAGGACAAGCAGCCTCTCCGCACGGGATTTAAACCTACTGTCTCTTCGGCATCTTTTTCAATCGAGAGAGGATAGCTATTAACAGAAGGAGACATGAAAGTTTTTCCGGCAGTATTGTTTCTGATCACATTTTGGAGTCTGGAGTGGGAACCTGTTCTTCCCGATTCAATCATTCACATCGGTAAGTTCAGATGTCTGAAACACCATCAATGACTGTAATGCACTTTATGCAATCGCTGAGATTCTGAGGTCCATTTATAGCGCCCAAAGCTTCGTGTTGAATACGGTTGTGGCTGTAATATCAGGTTGGAGAGACGTACATCTCCATCTGCCCTCATCAATGCGTCCATTATGTAGTCTAGGTGGTGGAGAACAGGTGGTTTGACTAGAAGTGATTTCTCGTGACGCCGCATATATGCACCCCACGTTATGACATCTTTCAGAAAACGCCAACTTGGATTTCCAAAGATCAAGAGTGTTTGGCAATACTCTTTGTAAAAGGATTGAGCGAGCGCGCACGTGCGCGTGCATGCTTTTGCGATGGGTACGAGGATTGGCGCTGCGCGTGAGATCGGAGAAGGTCCAAGACAGGTCTTAAATCAGAGCCGTAAAAGAGAGGGTTCCTCCGAGGGGCCGCGGTGTGGAGGTGCTGGGGGTTTGGCATGAGAGAATTTGGCGTGGGATCATGCCCGTGTTTAATTTAATTAAGGCTTGATGCACTAACCAAATAAATATTGTAGCAAATGTGTTTCTGGCTAGACGTGGTGCATGCCTCAAAGTTTGTTAAATAAGTCACAGGCTATGCATAAAATTAATAAAACATCAGCAAAAATATCAATGTTTGTGAGTAGAAATGGCGATGTGGGTTAAAACGACAATATAAGTTTGAGTGTATTTCGGGAAGTTAATTGCATAATTTTGGGGGGATTTTACTTGGTAAACATTTCATACAATCAAATTAAAAATAAAATCAAGTAAAACGTTTGAATAGTTTATTAATACACCTAAAGTTATGTGGTAGTGTGTTTGTGTGTGTTCTGTTTTTATGATTGGCCAAATTTGCTGGAGAGGCCAGTTGTTATGCAGTCATGTGACTTCCACTGACCCACCTGTGACCACTGAGCTCAAATATACTGCTATATTGAACGTATTAACTAATGTAAAGGCCTACTAAAAGTCACTTTGTAATGGATGAAACATATTATTATATTTCAGTAGTAGCCTATTTACAATATCTCTCAGAGCTATTATTCCGGTTTAGTAGCCTATATTGTTAGTATTTTTTTATTGTTTGTATATTTTTACAGTGGAGTACAAAAAAGCAGGTCATCGTTGCACTTTATAATAATTTGTGATGAAATCTTGTTATTTTTAGTGCATAAGCAATCTACCATATAGCAAACAGGTGGTGTACAAGACGTTCATGATATTTCTCAATCTGGAATTGCTTTTCGACACACAGGACTCTTGGCACAGCGGTCTACCTTAATATGAAACAATAAATAAGATGAAATGCCTACAGATAATCAATGAACATTTACGCCTTCTCTTTAACACCGCACAATTGCTGTCGCGTGTTTCATGTGCACTGAGGGCATCTGAGACAGTTTTGCCTGTCATTAGTAATCCCCTCCTAATCTTTTCTCTGCAGTAGCTCTGTGAAAACGTGACGTCATTTGAATGCTAAAACGACATGGTTTCTTTGTCGGCGAGGCGCCTGATGAAGGCATTTTATCACACGCGCTTTACTTGATTGCCGAGCAGCCCCTAATGATGTGCGCACCAAGAGAAGTATCTCGAGCGCCGTGTGTTGCATCGCAATACTGCAGCTCCTTTAGGAGCCCATTGAGAAAGTCACAGTGATTTATGTGTGTGGAAAGCCCAGACTGTCCGGCAGTGCGCGGGTGCACCTCCAAATGCGCCTTTAGCACCGACCAAGAAGTGCCAAGAGACGGCGCAGGCCTGCTTTGAACTTGGCTCCAAACTAGAGATTGATGATTAGGTAATTATCTCAACACTAGTACAAACGTTTGGCTTTCAGGGGCCACTAGTCCTTGAGGAATTTTGATCACGTTTCCTTTGTCGCCGCCTAGTGGTCACAGTGCTTTTCCTAAACTTGAACTCCACTGTAGGGTCTCAAACTTTTCTCAGCTTAAGGTGTCTTGTCTGACTCGGAAACCTATTGCTGTAAACAGTTAAAATCAGTGCTGTTTTAGTTTTGTCTAGTTAATCTACCCACATATTGTTTTCTTCATAATATTTTTTTGTCTGTACGCATTTCAATTATAGCAATTTTGGTGCATTCTCTTGTTAATGTGTATTTTATTTAGTATTAAATGATTAAAAATGTGTGTATACATATTAATGAATAGCTAAAAATAAAACACAACTAAGCTGTCAAAACAGATTATCATAATGCATGCAACATCTAATTAACGTTTTTTTCATTTATTCATTTTCTTTTGGCTTAGTCAGGGCCCCCACAGCAGAATGAACCACTAACTTATGTAGCATATGTTTTACACAGTGGGTGCCCTTCCAGCAGGCAGCCCAGTACTGGGAAACATCCATTGACACTCATACACCAAAGTGAATTTAGCCGGGACTCGAACCAGCAGCCTTCTTGTTGTGAGGAACAGTTCTAACCACTGAGCCACTGTCATCTTAATTAATGTATTTACACTTAGATGATTAATTGTATTTTATTTTTGGTTTTACAGTGAAATACACACTTTAATCATTTGAGTGACGTTGTGAACCATTTCTTTTAGTGCATAAGCAAACAGGTGGTCTACAAACAAAACATTTCCTCTCAATCTAGAATTGCTTTTTGCCACTTTTCACACCGTGTTCTACCTTGTTCTGAATCAATATATAGGCTTAAAAGCATGGAGAAAATGAATAAACAATATCTAAACTATTAGCATGAAATAAGTTTGTTGCATGTTTGTTTAACTTGCTACATTTCAGTTATCAAAAATGAGTTAGCTTTTGTTTATCTATTAAACATTGTAAAATGATGAATTATATATATTATGTATCAAAGAGAAGGCTACTTTCACATCAAACAATAATCGTCCGACCCCCTGCTGCAGCAGCTGTGGACCCCCTGTTGTAAGACCCTGTTCTTGGTTGCTTTTTCAAGGATATTCACACTCTTCAGTGTTTCTGCCGTGCCTTTAAAGATACGCCATGTAATATTAATTCCTTTATTCCCCAGATGCTTATTTTCGGCTGTCTAATTGGTTGGGAGCACAGTATAAATCTTGCAGCACCTGTTTCAGTGGAACCAAGTCTCCTCTCCGCTGTTCACAATAATCGTTGAGCATGGACTAGATTTCGTCTGCGACAGTTTTAATGGTGTGGATCGCCCTCATTCTCAGGAAGATTTGACATATTGAGAGCACGTCTGGGGCTCTTAGGGGATATCACAAATACTCTCCACTGACAGAGTGTGTGTTTTCAGTCTGGCTGAAGCTTCCTTGTAATGTAGGTTGCGTGTTTGACATTTATTACGCAACTGAGAAGAATAGATGGAGAGAGGGGGAGAACGATATCAAAGCTGGAGGGGAATCAAATCGTTATCCCTTTTCTCTCCCCAGTCATGGGTAGTTACGTGTTAAACTCTAAAGCCAGAGGAAATTGTGGGATATAATCCTGAGCATTGCATTGTAGGTGGGACAGATGGGTAGTGCCATTTTCGTTGGTCTATTTCTGGCCGCCCCGTCCCAAGAACATGGTGATAATGAGATGTGCTTGCCCGGAGACTATCCTTCAAACTAGTGTTGCTTAAGCGTTCTCTCTAGCCCACTGTCCTTCTTTTAAGTCCTGCAATATAAAGTAGTGGTAATGAGGAGCAGCGCTTGTAAAGGTCTTGTAATTACGAGCAGTGCATGCATGGAGATGTGTTTGTTTTGATTGGATGGCTGTGTTGTGCCTGCTCAGGTGTTGGAAGAGATAATGAAAAGTTGAAATGCTTGATATAGAAGCGTTTTCCAAAGACGATTATGTGATCCCTTTTAGGCAGGGTTATTATCGTGGCATTAGCAGATGCATTGCTTTAACATTGCAGCATTCAGACTGTTGCATGTACAGTAGTTAGAAGCATCGTTTCTGCAATTAGAGTCTTTTTAAAATGAAGGAATGTTTATGCATAGATATAATTGCATCTTTTATTCGTAATGGGCATGTGAGGTTTTTGTGATGTTCTATGGCATTGAACTTTTATTCATTCTCTCTCAGGAGATGAATTGTTGATATCAACAATTCAATTCTTGCCGTCAACAACTAAATTGTTGATATAAAAATGAAATTGTTGACATAAAACAGAATTATTATCAATGTTATTTTTGCTATAAAAATGTAATTGTTGATATCATCATTTTCGATATCAACACATTTATTTTTGATTTGTGTAACTGTATTTTCACTAGTTAAATGTCATTAGATGTATGTTTTACTAGTTGAAATGTAATTCCTGATATCAACAATTTTCGATTTTAGTAAATTGATTTGTTATATTAAATTTTTTTTCTGATATCATGAATGAATGATGATTTTGTAATTGCTATTAGTAAAATAATTCAATTCATGTTTGTTTATACAGTGTCATGTAGATTGTGTCAACTCAAAGAAGCTTAACATAGAAGTTCTAGTCAACTGAAACCATGTCAGTCCAGTTTTTAGAGTTGAAGTTCAGTTTAGTTCAGTTCCGTGTGGTTTAAATTTCACTGCTGAAAGTCCAAACACTGAACAGCAAATCCATTGATGCACGTTTATGAACAAAACATCCCCAATTGATAAAAGTGAAAGAAAAAAAAAACCTTGAGAGAAACCAGGCTCAGTAAAATAATTATTTTACTTATTAAACTACATCACAAATACATTTTTAGATATCAGAAATAACAAATGTAACATATTGAAATATAATTGCAGTTTTCAAAAGCATTTTTACTGGTAACAATCCAATTATTGATATTAATCAATATGGCTTGTGATAAACAATTATATTATACTATTAATTGTTTAGGGTTATTTCTATTGGAATTGTAGAGCCAATGCTATGAAATTTCATTTTGTGTATACATACATGTGAATGACAATAAAGTACTTGGATTGAACAATTAGCATTTTTGAAATCAAGAATTGTATTTTTGCAAATTATGACATTGCTGATGTCAAGAATGAATATTGCTACTAAAGTAGATTTAATTGATTTATGAATATTGTTACTATAGTTATTATTGATAACAACAATTAAACTTGCGATATCAAGAATGGTTATTGTTAAAATTTAAGAATTCATATCCGGAGGATGAATAAAATTCAAAACAGCTGGCCATAGCCATTTTATTAATACAAAAGTTTTATAGTATATGTACGATCGATGAATGAATGATTTCTGTAATTGGTTTATTCTCAAATGGATTGCTCCCCCCCAAAACTTAAATCTGCTATTTATTTACTCAAGCCATTTCAGACCTTTTGGTTTATCAGAAAATTACACAAGACTTTTTACTGAAGCTGGGATCTTTGCTAGTTCATAAAACAAAGTGACTTCAACGTATTTTAAGTGTTAAACATATTCAGGAAAATCTGTGGCTTCTGACAATACATTGAGCTCTTATGACGCAAAAAGATGTATTATTATTAATGTATTATTATTACCTGATAAACTGAAACTATCAGTATTCTATTACCATAGAATGAGACAAAATAATAAAACATTTGAAGCTTCTGTTGTGAATTTAAAATAAATCTTTGAATGTATATAGTCATAGTCATTTCTTATGAAGTCAAGTCCTTAAAATAATATCTTTATTTTGTAATGTAGTCCATACTGAATATGAGTTACTAGACTACATCTGAAGGTGTGTAAATCATTTTGTCCAACAAGCTAGATAGCAAAGTTTCCTCGACACAATGAAAATTTTGCTTCTAAAAAGTTAGTGGAAACTGAATTTAAATGTGTGCAATTTTATAGCCAATCAAGATTAGACATACTCAGGATACTCAGAACTTTTAGGAAAAGCCACAGTCTTTCTTATAAAACGGCCATTTTGACAGCCTCTGTAATTTTTAATTTTAATCCATTTCTTACTCACGACAATCTGTGGTGCAAACATCTTTTCACATAATAACACTGAATATGCCTAATGGACAGAAACTGGCATAATAGCTGCATGCTACCATGAACCTTTGCCAAGGCTTTGCACAGTATTACATGTAATAAGTACTTTAAACATTGTCAGGTTGATCATTTCACTTCTATATATATATATATATTGGATAAGTTCTAATAACTGTTGACTGTTTATGAATTACCAAGCACCACGGTTTCAGCTACATATCTTTTTTATGTTCTATTTAATAAAAAGTCATAGAGGTATATAGATGTACTGCAAACACTTGATATTATACAGAAATTATAGATTGATAAACCTTTTATTCCCAACTAACTCAAGCAGTTTTCTTATTTCATTTAAAGCAATGAGTAATTAAGCTCACTCAACCCTACTTTAGTTTCTTTTACTTGATGAAAAGAGTAATTGCATTAAAAGGCCAGTTAAGGTGTGACAAAATAAAGGTTGTCCTCTAGGGGTGCCGCTTGCAACATTTGCATTTGGTATTCTGGAATTTGTCCCAGACCCATTAGGGAACTCTTGATCTTTTTATGCTTCTAAATCACTAAACCGTGGTTTAGAGAAACCCTGCAACGATAATTTGGTCTTTTGAATGAATTCTGGGCAATGACATTGGCAATTTTGCAGTTTCACTCTCATGGATTTTTTGAAACCAACGGTTGCACATTATCTCAAGGATTGTCATGCAATGTCAAATTATTTATGGACAATGATCATAATTTAGAAAAGTAGCAAATTATTGCTGAAAACTGTTCCACTGCTTATTATTTTTGTGGAAACTGTTATTTATTTATTTACAAGAGAGCAGCATTTAGAAGAGATGTTCTTTGTAACATTAAAAATGGCCTCACTGTAGTTTAAAATAAATTTAGTACAGTTTATTTATTTATCTATTTATTTATTTATTATGATTATTATGATGATGATGATTATAATTATTATTATTATTATTATTCATTCTATATTCTACTACAGACAATTTATCTTACCTAATTCACCTGTACTGCATGTCTTTGGACTTGTGTGGGAAATTGGAGCACCCAGAGGAAACCCACACAAACACAAGGAGAACATGCAAACTTCACACAGAAATGCAAACTGACTCAGCTGAGGCTCGAACAAGCGACTTTTTGCTGTGCTATCGACTGTTCCACCATGATGCTTATTATTATTATTATTATTATTATTATTATTATTATTATTATTATTATTAACAACAACAATAATAATAATTGTATTTGCTTACTTGCTTTTTTGTATTTGTGTCTGTGTATAGATTAGAGACTCCTCAAATGGCCACTAGATTTTTAAAATTTATTTAGTTAAATGGGGTCCATTTGGCCAACAGCAATAAATTGAACACTATCACTGTTGCTGTCATAAATCATATAATAAAATATGAATTAAATATAAATTAAACTAAATTAAAATTGACTGTGGAGTTTGCATGTTCTCCCTTTATTCGTGTTAGTTTTCTTCGGGTGCTTTGGTTTCCCCCACAATCCAAAGACATGCACTGTAGGTGAATTGGATTAGCTAACTTGTCTAAGTGTATGAGTGTGTGTGTGTGTGAGAGAGTGAGTGTGTATGGGTATTTTCCCATACTGGGTTGCAGCTGGAAGGACATACAACATGCGTAAAACATGCTGGATAAGTTGGTGGATAAGAAAATGAATGAATTAAATGTTGAGTACTGTAGTTAATCATCCTCCCTCCCTTCATTTATTCATTCATTAGAATAGTTGGTGGTTCATTCTGCTGTGGCAATCTCTGAAATAGAGACTAAGCAGAAGGAAAATGAATGAATAAAATTCACTGTGTTTATTATTCTTTTTTTTAAAAACAGTGATCTTTAAACCCCAGAACATATAAACATTAAACCTGTTTAAGTAAAGATATATGATTGATATGATTTAATGAGTTTTCACCACTTATCAGTTCTCATACAATTAAAAAAGCATAATATAAACTTTTAAAAATTTATTTATTATTATTATTTTTAGATCGAGTCATAACATGTTTGTCTGAAGGTATAGGATTGATATGATTTTAATGAGTTTTTTTCCCCCTTATCATTTTTCATGCAATTAGAAAAATCCACATAGTATAAACTTCTGAATTAAGTTTATCATTATTATTAATATTTTTTAGTTCTCCAAAAACCCAAACAGAACATGAGGGCTAATGGAGAGTTATTACTACACAACACAAGAGGAAAGAAAAGTTTGCTTGAATGCTTCTGTCGTTGTGTGCTCTCATTTGTTTCAATCATCCATATTTACTTTGAAGTTTGGCGAGGATCTAGCCGCTGTCATAAAATTTTGAGAACATGAGGGACGTGTTTTTCCTATGTTGTCTTGCTGAATTCATGACACCAAGGCGTTGAGTGATCTTCTGTGTGTTTAGCACACTGGCTCCCAGTTGATTGTAATGTGGCGCTACACTGAACACGTCAATCAAGCCTTTCTGCGAGCGTTATGGTTTGTTACAGTGCTGCAATTACAATACATGCGCTTGAAAAGAGTGTTTCGCCTCACTAAATGCTTCTCCTTCGTCCATAATATCCCTATGCAAATTTGAGGCTTGTATTGTAATCCACTTGTTAAGTTGTGACGTAAGGAATGCTGTTGCTGGGTCCGAGCCTTGACTTATTTGAATTGAGAAAACAGCAGTTTATGACCACTGTTTAGTCAAGTATAACAGCTTAAAGTGGATCTTTTACAAAAATCATGGTGTTCACTAGAGTCTTGCTGCATCCCAGACACTAATATTTTAATGATTTATAAAAGATGAATCACTGTTTGACCATCTGAGATTAGGCATGGATATAAACAGTATGATGATTTTCAATTTTAGAGCACACTGTGAGCATATATTAGTACAGAACCATTTGTTGTTCACTTTTGGCATCTGACTATGGTCTGGTTGTATTCTATTAGGTTGTTGTGATGTATTAATATTGTTTTCAAGCCTCTATCTGAAAAGAGAACTAGTTCTCACAAAAAAAATAAATAAATAAAAAATGTGTGGGATCCACATAATATCAGACTTAAAAAGTGTATATTGTCAACATACTGTTCAAAACACCTGTATGCGGGGTAAGATTTAAAGAATAAATAATATAAATAAGATTTATAACATAATATATCATGTAATATATTTTATGTATGAACATATAATGTTGTAATACTTAATTTAGTTGTATGATATAAAGTCTCAATTGTGAGCCATTTGTAAGATAATATTGTGAGATGATATTGCCAATGTCTTATGGGTATAAAGTTATACTTTAATAGAGTCATCCACAATTTTTAATTTCTTCACCAGTTACTTGCACTCAAGTGGTTCTATACTTTTAGGAATTTCTTTCTTATGTTGAACACAAAAAGATATTCTAAAGAATGGTAGATTCAATCAGCCGGTGACATCCATAGCAGGAACATGGCAGCCAATGGCTGTTGCTTTCCAACATCATTCAGTATTCTTTTGAGTTCAACAGAAGAAAGAAATTCAGACAGGTTTGGAACAAGTGGAGGATGAATAAATGATCACAGATTTTTTTTTCCTTTAAGAGATAGTCTAAGGAAAGTCACAAAGTTGCATTTTTTTATTAGACAAAAACCTATATGCTATTAACTTTTAATTAAGGGCAAAAACAGATTTCCTTATCAGTTGTAAAAAGAAAATCATTACTTTAACTTTTTTTGGATTTTTTGAATATAGTCTCTTTTTACAACTCCCCTACATTGTAAAAAAAATATCTCCAAATTAGCAGTTTATTTATGTTTGTGAATTGCATTATGGGACCTTGATATTTCTTCAACAACTTTTTAAACTTGAAAAGTTAAAAAAGTGACTTTTTTATTAACATTTTCAATATTTTAAAGTGATATATTGTCTGGGTTGGTAATGTACACTCACCGGCCACTTTATTAGGTAAACCTTACTAGTATCTGGTTGGACCGCCTTTTGGCTTTAGAACTGCCTTAATCCTTCGTGGCATAGATTCAACAAGGTATTGGAAATATTCCTTCGAGATTTTAGTCCATATTGACATGGTAGCACCACACAGTTGCTGCAGATTTGTCGGTTGCACATCCATGATGCAAATCTCCCTTTCCACCACATCCTAAACGTGCTCTATTGGATTGACTCTGGTGACTGCGGAGGCTATTTGAGTAAAATGAACTCATTGTCATGTTCAAGAAACCAGTCTGAAATGATTCATGCTTTATGACAAATGGCACGTTATCCTGCAGCAAGTAGCAATCAGAAGATGGGTACGCTCTGGTCATAAAGAGATGGACATGGTCAACAACAATACTCAGGCAGACTGTGTTGACACGATGCTCAATTAGTTCTAATGGGCCCAAAGTGCGCCAAAACAACAACAAATAAAAAGAAAATTGCTATTTAAAGCTAGACTCTTCTGTAGTTGCATTGTACACCAATACTAACAGAAAATATAGCTATATTATTATTAGTATGGCTAGGAACTGAACTCTCATTACGGCGTAATGATCAAGGAACTTTGCTGCCCTACCAAGGCTGCAACGATTGCAATGGTATTTTGCAGCACTTGAAAATAGTCCCCAGATAACTAGGTAACAGCACAGTGAGATGCTAATGGTCTAATCCAATCCAATGATTTGTGCTAAGCTAAGCTAAAAGTTTCCAACCAGACCCAGAAGTAGAGTGTTTCTTTAACAAACGGATAATACTGATACAACCCAAAAAAATAACACAAAAGTATGAGTGGTTTCTCGAGGAAAGCCATTTCATCAATTGTGAGATTTCTAAAACTCCTAGAACGTGTGCAGACGAAGTGAGACGTCAGTTTTCCTGTAAACAAGCGTACTGTAAGACGGTGTAGCCACCTTTCATGCAGCGCTCTAAAGGGAACGAGTCCCTTTGAGAAGTTGTGCCTCTGATCATTACTCGCTCTTGCACAGAGAGCCTTGGGCCTCCTCCTTTGACTCTTCTTTGACTCTCTCTGTCTGTAGCTTTCTATTCCTCTTTCTTCCCACCTGCTCACTTGGTCCCCTTCAATGGCTTTCTGCTATGATCTGTTTCGAAAGAACATGAGATGAGTTTTGAGGATTTTTTTTTCATGTCTTGCGCATTCAGTTCTCTGTAGGGGGCAGTAGCGAGGCTGGATGAGTGAGATACTTGTTTACTGTCATTGTATTGTGATTCACAGTCATTTGCAGGTTGTCCATTGCTGAGAAAGAGAGTGTGCTTAGTTTTTCTTTCTCCCTTATTCATATTTGATTGCATTGCTTTCTTACAGTATGACAGAATTTGGCTCGTTCTATCTTTCACTATCCATCCGTCTCTCTCTCTCTTGCACAGTTCTTCTTGTGTTTGTAATTTGCATAGAATAATTTAGCTTTATGTTGGCTGGCTGTTTTTGCTTCACTATAAAAAAGTGACATGAATTTTAAAGATGCAGCCACTTAAATATAAAGTTGTAATAATTATGAAGTCACATTTATGAGAGATGGTAACGGTTATGTTAAATGAAACGTATTTGCATAAGAAGTCGCAGTTATGAGAAATAAGTTTGCTGTTAGTATAAGAGGTGGCATCAGTTATAGAAGCAAGTTGGACTATGACTAAAAAATCAAGGCTATGAGATAGGGCTGCACAATATATAGTTTCAGCATTGATATCGCAATGTGCGCTTCTACAATAGTCACATTGCAAGATATGCAATGTTGAGTCTTAATTATAGTTGACCAGCAGCAACTGAATTGTATTTAACTACTGTATGTGTTCAGAATTTATCAAATTTATGCAAAAAAAAGTTCTATACATTTTAAAGTGAAAACAAGATCATTTCACTTTCACTAGTAGATAATTTTGCTTGTTTTACGGAATTACTCAGTTTTTTTTCTTCTGAAAGTGAAACAGCAATATTTGAACGCTGGAGCATACTTGTGCACAGGGCTTTACATTAACTTTTTTGAACACCAGCCACTGTGGCTAGTAGATTTCCAACATTACTAGCCACTTGCCATTTTCACTAGCCACAATTTTGTTAATCTCATATTAAAGAAATGTTATTGTAAAGGATGATAATTAAACTATATTAACAAAAATAACTGTAAACAAAAGAAAGGTAAAAACATACCACGAGTGATAATGAAAGGATGATCATGTGCCTGAGAATAATTAAACCAAAAGCATTGACTGCTGCTGTTGCTTAAAATAAAATAATATATATATATATATATATATATATATATATATATATATATATATATATATATATATATATATATATATATTCAATCTTGAGCTCTTTAAAGCAGCAGGCCTGTGGGTACACGAGCATCGTTTTTAGTCTAGTCTTTTTCAAAGAGAACCGATCGCAAGTGAACGGAAAAAAAACGCAAGTAAACAGGAGCGCACGCACGCTTTTAAAAGGTGATGTGATGCGCGCGAGTAATCATCCTCTTATACGGTATTCACCTGCTTTGTCTCGCGCGAACAGTTATTGTTTTCAGTCGTGCTGTTACTCGATTCAAAGATCACATTTGCACGCATATTTGGCCATCCTTATTGTCAAACCCTGCTTTAAGAAAACTACAATGTAAAAATTGTTTTCAACCCGCCAAAGCTGAAATCTACCCGCATTTGGCGGGTTGGCGGGTGTTAATGTAAAGCCCTGCATGTGCACTTCATGCAGAAGTATAAATCAGCCTTTAGACTGATCAGAAAACCATCAAATAGTGCTATTCAAACTATCTATCTATCTATTCATTCATTCATTCATCCATTTTCTTTTCAGCTTAGTCCCTTTATTAATCTGGGGTCGCCACAGCGGAATGAACCGCCAAATTATCCAGCATATGTTTTTACCCAGCGGATGCCCTTCCAGCTGCAACCCATCACTGGGAAACATCCATACACACTCATTCACACACACACACACTCATACACTACGGTCAATTTTAGCATACCCAATTCACCTGTACCACATGTCTTTGGACTTGTGGGGAAAACCGGAGCACCTGCATGAAACCCACACGAACACCGGTGTCATTTGTGAGATATACATTCAAAATATTAAGAAATTATATAAAATCTAAAATTTGAGATAAAAATCCAATTCTTCAAGTGCTCAATTCGAAAATATAAAGTAAATAAAATTGCAATGAGAAACAGTCTCAAATGTGAGATATAAGGTTGGAAAACATTTACACAAGTGAGATAACTATTCTAATTATTATAAATAAAGTCCCTACTGTTCTGATGGTCTCACATGGCTGAAATAATGTTGTTACATGTTAAATATCACAAGTTATGAATTGCTTAGCAATACTTATGCAAATGCCTTATTCAATTACTCTGTTCTAAGCATAAGTCTAGTAAATCTTAAAAAGTTAATCTTTAAATCCTCTTTGGAGAAAGCCAGCACTAAATCGTGTGGATATTGTTGTTTGGTCTCACTAATTCCTCTGATTTTTCCTGACCTGAAATGAGGCATCTGCGTTTGTTCTCTGTAAAAGTCAATTCCCCACTTATGCCACTGTACACCCTTGCCTCATTATTTCTGAGACCTCCGCTTAGGTCAGTAGAGGTAACCTAATGACAACACACACGCACACAGAGACATATATTATCATTATATATATATAATGCCCTTTTAACAATCGGAAGTTGTAACTGTGTATAGAATGGAACGTATAAGACACACCAGTACAATGCTGTTATAATGATTGTGCCTTTCCGCTATCAAATTAGGTGTGTTTACCTGAAGCAAAACAGAAATGAAAACCCAAATGTAGATCAACAACAAAAGAAAGTGGAGTTGTTTAAAAAGTCAAGTTGTTTTCAACAGTGATGTCCCATGTGTTTCTATAGCACCAAAGGCAATGAAACCACTGTACATTCATGCTGAGAAAATGGAAGTCAGTGGGACGTTACTTCTAGACACTGCTGCTGGATAATAGGGCTTTGTTCCAATAGGCAAGACTGCATCAGCTTCAAGGCTCGGATCCCAGCCAGGGAAGTGCAAGGCTAAAACACGGATCTCAGGCTCTTGCTACAGATTCTGCATTTTTGTTGCTTTGTAATGTTACTCTTGGGACAACCTCCATTTCGATTTAATGCACCATGAAAAGAGGATAAACCCTTCCCTTTAGGGTAGGAGAGAGAAGGCGAGTCTGTGTGTTTACTTTGAGGCGGTGACTGTAACATGATTCAGACTCAAGCTCTGTCCCTAACTGCATCTGTGCTAATGTACTTATTGGCAAGTTTTAAGCTTCCTGTAACTATGTCAAACAGCGTTTTTCATCATAATGTCACCAGCAAACAGTACAGCCAAGCCTGCTTCTTCTCGGGACATGATAAATCTTTGATTTTTGAACTTTTCATTAATTTATACTGGTGGTAAAATTAAATGCACACCAATGGTCTGATTGGTTACATTGACCAAGATACAACTTTATCATTATAACAGGTTTCAATTTCAAGAAATTAAATCTTGGTTAAAAAATCTCCAAATACTCCAAATGCTGGGACTATAATTGTGTGTTTAATTGTGTTAAATTAAATTTTGTGAAAATATTCGGTCAATTAACAGTTTACCATAACTTGTGATGGGTAGTTCCCATTTATTTGCATGTTTGAATGCAGCTTATGGAACCGCAGTTTCTGCTCTGACAACTTTAGATGCTGAAAGTTGAACTATGCTAGTTTTATTGACATTTGTAACGGTTGCAACTATATATTTTTTGGCAGTCGTGTCAATTATGATACAGCCAGTGTTGGGGGTGACACATTACAATACAAGTGACGGAAATTACGTAATCATTTCTTTTCTATGTAACGAGTCGCGTATCCTGTATTTTGGTGTGTTCATGTAGTTTCCACGTTTGTCATGTGACTTCCTTTGTTCCATTTTCCAGCCGTTTGTTAATGTTTCATTGTTTTCACCTGTGTCTAACTAGTTTTATTATGTGCTGTGTATTTAAGCCGCTATGTTTAGTTTGTTCCTAGTCTGGTATTGAAGTATCATTTGTCATCACCCCTTGAATCTTTTGTGTTGATGTTCCAGTGTCGCAGTGAGTGTTTTGATTACTCCTGTGATCCAGTGCATCTCTTTATTGAGTGAAAACGTGATAGAAGAGGGGGAGAGTGACAGTAACACATTACTTTTAAAAAATTGATAATATTTAAGTGACTTTTTGAAAATGTAAGGGAGTTACTTTGAAGTTTAATTAATTAGCTTAAAATAAATTGCTGAATTAAAATTTAATTAGATTCATCTTTATTTCTATAGCACTTTAACAATGTAGAGTGTAGGCAGCTTAATATAGAGGTTCTAGTAGATTGAAACTGTCAGGCCAATTTTTAGAGTTGAAGTTCAGTTTAGTGTGGTTGAATTTTCACTGCTGAAAGTCCAAACACGGAAGAGCAAATCAATCAATGCGCAGCTCCACAAGTCCCAGTAGCATGCTTGGTGGCAAAACTTCACTAGTTGACGTATAGGAGGAAATAAAAACCTTGAGAGAAACCAGGCTCAGCTGGGCATGACCATTTCTCCTCTGGCCAAACTTTTTGTGCAGAGCTGCAGTCTAGGCGCCGGAGGCTGGAGAATGCTAGACGTCCATTGTGGAGAAGCTGCAAGTGTGATTAAATTAAAGTAGTCACAATGATTTATGCAATCAATGAGAGTATGTGTTCTTTATTTTGAACTCATCGAAGAAAAGGAAAAAGGGATTGTCTTAATGGACTGATGGACAAATTGTACAAAATGAATTGCTTTTAAACTTTCAATAATCTATGTACGGCATGCATATTTCTGGGGTAAGGAAGTTCTCAAATAACATTATCCTAAAATATTATTTTTTTTATCAGTTGTTTTTTAAAGGTAAATTAAGGTGTAGGTTATACAGTGCGTTGTTAATTGCAGAGCTTCTTAAAGAAAGAGAAAAAGAAAGAAAGAAAGAAAGAAACAAAGAAACAAGGTCTGAAAGAGATGAAGCCGCAGCCAGGTAATAAAAAATAACACAAAAGTAACGTAACACATTATTTTTCATAAAAAGTAACACAACTAGTTTCTATTTTTAGGGAGTAACTCAATATTGTAATGCATTACATTTAAAAGTAACTTTCCCCAACACTGGGTACAGTCATATTAACCATCACATATAAATTGTAGGCTGTACCTTTAAATAAACCATTGCTCAGCTTCCAGTATGCTCTGTCAGTTTGTGCTGTAAGGTGCTGTTATCTTTCTTGATCTTTATCCTCTACCATCTTTATCCCACTGTGACTCTCACCTCAGCCCTCCAGTCGTCTCCCTCTTCTCAGCTGCTCTCGGTTTGATTACTTCATAAGTCTTAGCCATTTCCAAACGACCTCCTCAATATGAAAAATCTCCTCTTTAACCTCTGCTCCCACCCCAGATTCACAGCTTCAGATGGCCTACTCCATACTTTGACCTGCCCTTCTCATCCTCCTACAGCCTTGAGCGCCTCTCTCGTTTGCACTATTTAATGCCATGTGATCACCAAGTCAGGCTATTAGCACCAGTTTGAATCTCTCCTTTTGATTTCCCATCGGTTTCCTTCATAAGCTGACCTTTGACCTGTGGGAAAATGCAGACGCTTCCCCAGCAGCCTGCTAACAGTTGTGTTGTGACTGAGCGCTGCTTTGTTTATGTAATTCACACATGCAAAGCTTTAATCAGATGACGTTGCGGTGGCAGCGCCATATGGTCAGTGTAGTGTAATGACCTAAATACACTCACGATATTAATTTGTGTCCATATTGAATATTTAAGCCGCTCAGACATTTCACAGCACCATCCTTTTTCACCCAAGCTTCAAACGTCTCCAAGTAATTGTGCTGGTGAGAAGGAAAAATACGACGTCCCTACAGAGTTCAGGTCTATAAACCTTTTTTCCCCATCGTGTTATAGTCTGATAATTGGCTTGCACCACCAAACCGGTGCTATTATAAGGGCAATTTGAGAGCTTGGGTCGCCCAATCTAATTGAAGAGGAAGTGTTAGTGGAAAGGGGCCGAAAATGGGCAAATGGGGACTGAATGACGCATTTCTTGTCTCTTGGAGTGAAATTAGCTTTGTTTTGTGGATTGTTTGATCTGCTTGCGATGGCCTGTCAGTCTGTCAAACAGTCGGTCCGCTGTGCAATTTGCTAGCATGTTGAGCCACCATCTACTCTGCTCTCATTTACCGACTTTCTCCATTCTGCTCACATTCATGTGATCTGACAGGGAAATTGCTTTTCTTGTTATCAGATATCGCTCTTCACATGAAGCGCAGCACAGGCGCTCGTGCTTAAAGAAATAAGCATTTAGGGGGAAAATATAATAATATTTCAGTGTGTTTATCGCAACAGCTTCAAGATTACACTGGGATCATTATTAGACCTGTATGTTACAATTGTCCAGAGGCAAATAAAAGAGAAAAGGAGAATGTTTTGTAATGTTGTACAGTATTAACAATGTGGGGAATCATTTAAGAAAGAATAGCATGTTTTTTTGTAAATCGTCTTTATTGTGGATGTGTGTAAAGATGATTGCCCAAAAATACTCATATTTAATACTATTTTATGTTAGAAGGTTACAGTTTTGCTTGGTCCCATTTGGTCCCACTGACATGGTTTTACAATCTAGTATAAAATATTTCTCCATTTATAGTACTACTATTCAAAGGTAACAGTGTATAAGCATATTAATGTTGTGATGATGTTTTGTAGATTTTTCTAAGCAAAGTGTGCAGTTGTGCTTGAATAGTCTAAAACTTTTGTATATTGTCAGCATTTCAGTTGTTTCCTTTAGAATAATGCAAGCAATGCTTATTCCTTAATGCTTGTTGAGGAATGTGCAGGAGAATGGATGAAACAAACACAAGGAAGAACCAATTCAATATAAATAACTGATTATGGTGTGATAGTATAGTTCTTTCCTGAGAAATTATAGTTTTATGTGCGTTTATGTAAACTTTGATAAACTGGTAGCTGAATGTCTCTTCCACTTTCCACACACTCAGAATTAAAGATACAACATCTCTCACTGCGGTGGTACACTTTCATGAGTTATCACCCACAGATGTTTGACTGAATAGAATGTGCATATTTGGTGTGCTGTCCGGAAAGACGCCCTAACTCGTGTAATTCCTTTTATCAGGATAGAGAGAAATAGGGTCCGACACCAGAAGGCTCCCCCCAGATTTAAGTAGGTATCGCGTTTAATAGTGTGGAGTTGGGGTGGTGGAGGGATGCCGAAGTCAAGAGAAAACAGTGGTAAGACGTGTTTGACTATCGGGGTTTGGTCTCAAGCTGATTGGATTATAGAATGATTGTCAATGATGAATTAGCCTAGTCAAAAACTGATCGTGCTTCTCCTGAAATTTGTTTTTTAAAACATCTCTGCAGGTGGACATTATTACCTTTAAAGTACACTTTTTTTTTTTTACTTTTAATGTTGTCTTTTGTACCTTTTAAGGTACTATAAGGTACACATTTGCAGTTTTTAGGTATTAATATGTACCTTTAAGGACCTGTTAGGAACAAAAGTACATTTTGAAAAGGTACCATCACAGTGACAGATTTTGTAACTTTATTTCTTATAGCGACCAACGTTCCTGTAGGATGTTTAAAACTTCTGTTTACAGTGTTTAAAACAGGTAAATCTTGATCCGAAAATGGTTGTCTGTACCATTTTTGGTGGCTTACGCACAGTTTTTGTGATCCACAAGTTTGATTTTGAAAGGTGTATGTTAAAATTGTTATAGCCTACTTCTGCCAGATGCATGAGAGTAAAACATTCTTCCACTGTAATTCAGTTCATATCAGTCTGCCACCAGATATGATGCTGAAATATAGCGTCAGTGTTCCCAACCAGTCAGTTATTATACTGCACTAAGCAGCACCTAAACGTTAGGTCATGCAGCCTAAAATAAACAAAAGTACGTTTCTGATATTCTGCTGGCTGATTTGCATGTTGATTCTAATTAATAGCCGTTTATATCTCATGTAGTTTGGTGTGAAGACATTTTGGCGAATGACATTTTTTTTTGGGGGCTGATTATATATTTAAAAAAGAAAAAGAAAATTAACATTTTTGCGATGACGAGGCTCAATTTACATGACACAAGATGCAGTCTTGCGGTAAGAGTAAATGACTCGTAGATATTGTTTTTCTTTCCTATTAGATTACATTTTTAAAATATTTAGTCCAGGAGGTGGCCCTGATTGACTGCAGTATTAGTTTAATGATGTTAAAAGCAGGTAAAATAGATTATACTATAATTTTAAAGATGTTCAAATGTGACTGTTAATACGCATCAAGCTGCTGAACGGAAGTTCGAAGCATCCTCCTTACGCTTGCACGCAAAGAATAATGGGTAATTTTATGTTCTATGAAAAGGTCTTTATGTAAATTCTTTTTTTTTTAGCTGAAACAACGTTCCTTTGTGATTTCATAAAAGTCCTGTTTCTTACACAAACTGTTCGTATCATAATGTGTATCGTCAATAGCCACAGGTTTAATTGGGTTTGTTCTTTTTTTGAAACTCTCAAAGTGCAAGGTGTTGGTAGGCATTGTTTTGTATTTCATAAATCATTGCATTCCATTTTTTTTTTTTTAAATAAAAATCTTTTCTAATGTGTAAGCAATGAACTGAGGATTCGTAAATTACAGCAAAATGTAATTTCTGGGTAAACTACTCCTTTAATTAAGGGTTTGGTCTGTGTACGCTCTACTTAGCAAATTAGTGATCACTCTTCTACAGCTTCAGAATAATTAGTCAAATTTTCGGCTCAGATGATTGATACTTCCATTGTCCCTTGAATAAAGACGGCAGGTTTTTAGAAACCCATACATACCAGCCAAGCGAGGACCATTAAGATCCGAATGAATGCCAACGGATAGCCTTCTCCTGGTTTTGCAGATCTCTTTGATTTATATCAGCAATAATATACATTTTGACAACATAAATATTAAATATTGGCTCTAAAAACTGTTGCACGGTGATGGCCTGCAGGAGGATGTGGGCGTAATGTAATTTCCATATGGAATCGCAAAAGTGAAAACAACAGATTGGAGACTGTCGCTGTTAGCAATTGTTGCCCTTTCCAAAGCGGTGGCATTTTTGTCGGTCAGTTTGTCCCTTGTTTCCTCTGGTCAGTTTAAATTGTGCTACTTGTGTTTTGTTCTGTCCAGCTGGGAGGACGCTGTTGTGGTCTGATGTCCCTAGAGAGTGTCTGATCACAGGCCCTAAAATTGCTTTAGCAGAATCAAATAAGGCTGCTTCCACATAGAAGGATTCACAGTCCCCTTCACCATCACTGGATAGTGAGAGTTAGCGATCTCCCAATGTGTCACTAACTAATTGAAATTTGAATACAAGTAAATTTGCATTGATTGCTGCATGCAGAGCTTTCTTGAAACAGGGAAACCCAAGGGCTGATGCAAAGCCTCGAAATACATTTTTTATTCTCTGTCTGCATCATAGAAATTCCCCACCCTCTTACCGTGCTCTCTGGCCACCCATCTCTCCACTGATAATTGGATCCTGGAAAAAGCTCAGTGAGAAACTACTTTACATAGCTTTCTAAATCAGAACATGGGATTCCAGTGCGCTTCAATATTGCATTTCAACAGTGTGTGTGTGTGGATGAAATATTCATACCTCAAAAGTGACTTTAATATGGGGATGTTTCTAGAAGTGTGTGAGCAGAATTCCGCTGGATCTATTGCCATTTCATATGTAATGACATTCTGATGTGCCTGTTCATCTAACCAACATCAGTGCTAAAGCTGACACATGTTCTGTTGAGATCTGTGAACCGGGTTTATATCCTGTGGTTTAACGGTTCAAACATCTTGATAGTTCTTAATGATATTTATATCCGTCTTTTAATCAGACATGAAAAACAGCAGCTAGTTCAAGCTGAGTAGAGAGCAAGAAGCACAGGATGCTAATAAGATTAGAAGCTAGCTTTGTCAGGACTGCAGCAGTTGCATGGTTAATGCCTCGTAATCCCTTAGTAGTGGAAATGGAAACTTGGAATCCTCTAGTCGTTCTAAGATGAAAAGATTGAGTCGTTCCAGTTCTGCACTATCCATATTCAGCTAAATGAATAGCATAGATAAAATATTATGAGGACACTTGCTGTAGAGCTACTTATTAGCAAAGCAAACTAAGCTAGAGTGTTGGGGCGTAGCTGCACTTCTCCCCTTACTACATTTGCATTAGTGTAAAAATAGCTTTGCTTTACCAATAAAAAGCTCTCTTATCCAACAAGCAATGCATGACAACATGGTGTATCGCTACGTTTCATTTATTTAACTGAGGTAAACACACTCTATACCAGCATCCTATTTATCCTAGGTTTAGTAAAGTTAAGTAGACCGAGTTTGAAAGTCAAATTCTAAAGCCTGATTTGTACTTAATACTTAATTCTTGGCTAGAAATTGCAACAGCAGTGGGAAAGGAGAAAAGTTTTTGTTAAAAGTTAAGAAAAAATTGAGAGATAAGCAAAAAAGGCCATGACAAATATGGAGACCTAGGTGGTTTTACTACACAATTAAAGAATGTTTTTCACCATTCATAGATTTTACACTGATTTATATATTGCAATTTAACAAAACAAAATATTTTTTTTGATAACTGGAAAAGAATATTTAAACCGATTGGTTTACAATATACTGATGCCCTATTTTTCTAGGCTTTATTGGAGATAATGGTCAGGAATGTTGGACTATTATTGCCTTGGCATATAAATCAGCCTTAACTAGAATTCTTATTTCTAATTGGCAAAATTACATTACACATTAAATATGGCAGTGCTTTATTACTTTGATCAATGTATTGGGAGTGCAAAGATTTATTCGCATTTACACAACAACAACAACAACACATTTTTTCTATCATTCTATGAGTGGTACTGTAAAGTGTCAGGTGTGGTGTATGCCAGAAAGTTTTTTTATTACAGTTTTTAGTCATAGTTTTTTTATTTTTTAAAGTATTTTAGCTAGAAGAAAGGCATACAGTTTTGTCATTTCAAATGTTGAAATGTGTTTTCCACCCATTTAGGTGTGACTTATAAAAGGTAAACAACAATGGAGGACATACAGCAAATCATGTTCTTGCTTCTTGCTATGTGGCTGTCAAAAAAAGACAAGCTTTGTTTGAGCATTGTTTATTGCTGCCGGTTGTCATTGTATTATTACAGTGTTGTGTCTTGGCTGTTTATTTAAAAATGCTGTTTCCTTTGTTGTTGTTCTGCAGGCTTGTTACATGCGGAAGTGACAATAATCTGTAAACTAATAGTGTTCAGCAGTGAGTCGAGCTCCACACATTTGGTATCATACTGTTGTGCAATTTGTAGGTACCCTTTTGACAGAGAAACAAAAAAGTTGTATGGTACAGTTGACTATTTTGATACCTTTGGTGGTGGAAATGGACATACATGCACACTTTAACCAAACCATTTTTTTCTCTTTCTGTGTGCTGCCTCATCAACATCAGGCAGGGATGTTGACTTATGAGATGAGTAGCTGTTTGTATGCAAGCTTCAATGAATAATCAGTATTCTGAGGTGATTACACAGCAACGTTCAAAAACCCTGCGAAAATAAGGCTATTTTAATCACCAGAAACATAGGCTGTTAGTGTTTTGCAACCTCAGTTGTTTATTTTAGCTGTAAACTTAAGATAAATGTACTGTAAGTGGAGGGACATCAACTCAGGGACCCTACAGGTACAGTATGTTATTTATTTTTTGTTCTCTTCCATATTTTAAAAGATACAATGCTTAAGTTTAGCTGCTTTTGTTAATTTTAGTTTGCTGCTTAGCTAGCTAATTTAAAAAAGCACCAGCTTGACTGTGGCTGAACTAATTTAAACAGCAAGTAGCTTGCAGTCTGGCAAGTTTCGGTTTTAAAGTAGCTTCCACCACATTGGTAGGAAAATAATTAGCTTTTCCAGCCTACTTCCTAGTGCTCATCTTCTAGTATCCACACAGAGTGAGAATTTCACAGCTATCAAAAATTCAATTAATAAGATTGTCACACAGCGATTTTGATGTTGTCAAATTTACTGATTTCTAAAGGAAATGTGTCACGCGAGACACCCGATGGGTTGTCATCTTCCTGGCTGTGATGTGCTGCTGTGCATTTCGATGTTGATGCAGTGAGCCTACAGCACACTGTTTGATTTTCATGGAGGTGTATGTTGGTCTGTATGCGTAATAAAGAGTGTGAGCACAATATGCGGTGCATTTCATAGCAGAGCAGCAGTAAAAATGATTGTGCATGTGCTCTGTTTGCATGCCAGCCTGACTGCAGTGCTCATCTTTCTTATTCCAGCTCTGAAATTGTGCTTGTTGACCAAGTAAACAAAGCCCAGTTGTGCACCATCCATTTGGAGCTGCCTTCAAAAGATGATTGAGTGCCTGGTTGAATAGTCATTAACCTTTGTGGTTGTAACAAGTCTTTATTATCTCAGGTGTTATGTTCTCATAAAGGAAACACAATGATGCTTTTGCAAATCACCTGAGCTTAGCTGGGTTGTATTACAGTAATAATATATTACTTTGATTTGTTTTGTCCTCTTAAAATGAGGGAAATAAAATAAATATTAAAATGAAAACCTGCTCACTGAACAGCAGGAGCATAAATCACCGTGTCGCTGTTCTGATAGAGATAAGCTTGGCGAGCAATATATAACGGCACAAAGAAATCATGTTTCACAATGTATTTTGGTTTAGAAGTATATTTTGGACACAGTAGGATGGTGGCAACTAAGCATAAAATTGATTATCTTTTTATTATACAGTGGTTTATTGAACAAATTGTGCGTCTGCTAAATAAATAAAATATATATATTTTTTAAAGATGCAAAATCTTGATGCAAACTTTATACTGTAGCAAATACTATTTCTTACACATTATATTAATAAGACTTTAATGTAATATAATGACAATATATCATCAGAACTGAGAATATTACATTAAATTTCTATTGAATTAAAATATAATAAATCAAAACTTTAATGCAAATATATACTGTATATTGCGTATCAGGTAATTTTAGATAATTATTAGATTATAATTTTTATCTCACTCCAATTCATGGTTTGAAAACGTTTAAAATAATAGCCATAATGAAATAATGAACATGAAACAAATAATATTTGCTTGTTTATTAAAACATATATTCAGCTTTGTTAATGTTAATTCATTCTTAGTTCTTAACTCGCGTGCATCAACTAATGTTAACAAGAACTCTTTGGGGTTTTAATTATGCTTTAGTGCAGGAGTCACCAATCTTGGCCCTGAAGGGCCGGTGTCCCTGCAGGGTTTAGCTCCAACTTGGCTTATCACACCTGCCTGGGTGTTTCAAGTATACCTAGTAAGACCTTGATTAGCTTGTTCAGGTGTGTTTGATTAGGGTTGGAGCTAAAATCTGCAGAACACCGGCCCTCCATAACCGAGTTTGGTGACCCTTGCTTTATTGCATAGGTCTCAAACTCGATTTCTCGAGGGCCATCGCTCTGCACAGTTTTGCTCCAACCCTAATCAAACACAGCTGATCCATCCAACTAATCAAGGTGTTCAAGACTACTAGAGACTATTAAGCAGGTGTGAGTTGAAGTTGGAGCTAAAGTATGCAGAGCTGCGGCCCTCCAGGAATTGAGTCTGAGACCACTGCTTAAGTAAATAAACCTACAATTACTAATGGAACCTGATTACATATGAAATAATTTACATGATAAACAGGTTAAGTAAAATATGAATATTATATAACACTGTGTACCTATTTGCAGGTCGTGGTCTTCTCAAGAGTTAATTTTTGAACTAATGAGCTGTGGGCACCGAATGACTTGCCTGAGATAAATGAAATGCTACAAGGCATTGATTACAAGCTGTATTATTGATCTTTTTTTCCCGAGCTTGAGGCACTGATTGAATGATTACATGAGACGTGAGATGTTGATTCTAGTTTATTTCATGCTGTAACTAGTAGTAAAGAGGAAGGAATGATCGTGTTCATGCACCACTGCCAAATTTATTGCAATTATCGGATGGTTGATGAGCTACAAAATGTCTAATGAAGTTTGTTTATACTTCAATTGAAAGAGCAATGCATCAAGTTTATCATACAACAAAGCCCTGCTGATTTTTTGCATATTGGTTTGTGTCTTTTTCTATTGACAAATGTCCTAGTTGTATTGTGAAATATCTGATATTCCGATTCTCAAACATGACTAAAGACATGCATTCCATCATTTAAAAGCCTTAACAATCACATTTTTTTGTTCTGTGATGGGTGATAAGTGCTGCATTGGACAGATTAGAGCTGCTGGATTTACAACATGTTAATTCATCAATGTCTCCTAAAATAAATAAAAGTAACCGACTGTTTAACTGGGAGAAGAATAGAGTACATTTACTAGTAACCTAAATAGTGTGCATCTGACGTAAATAAACCGCATCTACTGATTATGTTTAAAAATAATGACTGTTGCTGTCCCTGTAGACCAGAGATTGCCAAACTAGAGCCCTGTACCCTGCACTGTAAAAAGTAATTAGTTGAAAAAGTGAGTAAACTCATTGCCTTCTAATTATTAAGTAAATGAGCTGAGTTCAGTGAACTTAACAGTTTTAAGTTACAACAGAAACACTTAAATTTTTTTAAGTAAAGTCAACTTGTGATTTTTTTATTTTAAGGCAATGGGCTTATTCCCTTTAAGTAGTCACTTTTTGTAGTGTGCTAGTTTTAGATTTGGCCCACCAAAATCTTAACCTTGCAATTTGTTGTGTATTGAAAATGAATCTGACTTGTGCATTGCCCTCTATCCGTCGAGTGAAAGCATTTACAAGACATCGGCGAGCAAATCAAATCAAAGGCACATGCATCGGGTACACTGACTATTCAGCATTGAACTTCATTGTGTTTGCTAACGGAATTCTGTTTTTTACTGTAATAATTTAGTTATAAAACATTAAAAATATATACTGCATTTATTAAAATAATTTAAAGTAATGTTTTGTAGTTATTTTTAAATATTAGGAAATAAATCAAGAAGTTACCCATGGAAAAAATATTAGTTTGGTATATTTACCTTTGGCCCACAGACCTCAAGTTTCGTTTTTGGCCCTTTAAAAGAAAAAGTTTGAGCATCCCTGCTATAGACTTTAGAGTGTATATTACAAAGCGTACTTTTGCTCGTACGTATGCATATTTAAATGTTTGAAGCCTAAAACACATATTATTTTTTTTAAAAACACTGATAACTTTTATGACAAGTGTGACGCGCTCTTCTCTGGCTAGCAGATCTCATGACACGCTGAATGCTTTAATCACACTACAGGTTAAATGGTTAAGAATTAATGATGCTTTCTTAAAGACGATTTATCAGTTCAGCACCTGCAGATTGTATTAAAAACACAGTGTTAGTTCAATACATGAGTTCAGAATAAAAAGAACCATGTATTAGGGGTGTGGATCTTTCGAGCTGTGTTTTTTAACCTGCATTTCATGTGTGGAACTTAATATGAAAACTACTAGTTTTATATATCTTCATTTCTTTGCATGTGTGTGTGTCTGTGTAACAGGCAGTACATATATCCTAAGTGCTGAGTAAATTAGATCACTTCTCTTTTAATAAGCTCATCTGTTTGCACTGGAAGAGCTTGTTTGCAGCACTCATTCAGTTGGTGGAAATCATAACCCAGCTCCTCGCCACTTTATTTAGACCATCTGCAGCAAAATGATTTTAAAAATGCCATGTGCAAACTGATTGCTGAGTATTTGTATTCCTTGTGTAAGTTGTGATGCTTTCTGTCTCTTAATGGGATTGACTACCTGATATACAAGTAGAAAATTGCAGTTCTCAAGGAAAACAATCTCAGGCCTCATTACTCCCCTAAGCATGCAGAACAACATGCTGGGTTTGAGGGTGAGGCGAGTAGCTCAACTTGGAAAAACTCTGTCCTTCCGTCAATAACTGAATAAATCATAGCTGTTAAACAATTGGTTAGCTAATTTATGTTGACTCTAGGGTGTCAGTGTTGGTGGGCTCCAACCTGTAAATGAAGAAATGCTTTATTCCTCATTCAAAGACCAAAGTTAATCAAGAAGACAAAGACAGGGTTTGATGAATGGAGAGAGCTAGAACGTAAACACAAGTCAAAGCCATTTGTTTTTCCTCCACCAGATCAATTTCAGAAATGCCAAATGGGCAGCTTCAGCAGGCCTCGACTTGGAGACGCTTCTCCAAAAAAAAAAAATAAAATGAAGGAAGATATATGAAAACAATACGTTCTGATGGAGCACCGAGAAAAAGCAAACAGACTGATTTAATTATGACATCGCCTGTGGTATCTGAGGGATGACGAGCACTAATGGCTGAGCCCGGCCTCGCACGCCGTGTAATCTGGGACTTGTTTGTTTATCTTTTTTCCCTACTGAGGTGACGATCTACAGTAAGCAGAGCACAGATTAATGAGATGTCATCTGATGAGATTGCCATGAGAAACCGCCGGAGAGATCTGGATCTACAGTAGAGCGTGTGTTTTGAGTCAGTATTTGCTGTGAGTGAGATTCCGTGTTTTGGATTTTGAATGCTTTAGGGACTGTGACAGGATGATGGTTTGAGGTCTTTTTCTAGGAAGTGATTGACCATTTTAAAACAACAAACATGTCTATTTGGCTAAAGGGACCATGTGTATTTGCAGGCTCATCCATATGTATTATCCCAGTGCTATGCAGCATAGATGCTATTTTGACGTAGTATACTCTGATACCACTAGCATACTTGCTTTCTGTAAAGATGAATTAAAATTACATGCATCATAAAAGGGGGCGAAGCAGTGGCGCAGTAGGTAGTGCTGTCGCCTCACAGCAAGAAGGTCGCTGGTTTGACCCTCGGCTCAGTTGGCGTTTCTGTGTGGAGTTTGCATGATCTCCCTGCATTCGCGTGGGTTTCCTCCGGGTGCTCCGGTTTCCCCCACCGTCCAAAGACATGCGGTACAGGTGAATTGGGTAGGCTAAATTGTCCGTAGTGTATGAGTGTGTGCGTGGATGTTTCCCAGACATGGGTAAGTTGGATAAGTTGGCGGTTCGTTCCGCTGTGGCGACCCCGGATTAATAAAGGGACTAGGCCGACAAGAAAATGAATGAATGCATCATAAAAATATCTACCTAAAACATTGAATATATGAATTTCTATATAATTTTTAAAAGCGTATTTAAGTTCATGGGTTAGTTTACTCAACAATCCGTCAAAATTTACTTCCTGTTCCAAAACCATATGACTTTTACTCAACTTCAGAAGATAAATATATTTTTGATCAAATAATTGACTCTCTTGGCGACACGCTGGCTCTGTAGGTAGTGCTGTCACCTTACAGCAAGAAGGTTGCTGGTTCGAGCCTCGGCCGGGTCAGTTGACATTTCGTGTGGAGTTTGCATATTCTCTCCGTGTTAGTCTAAAATTGTCTAAAATTGTTATAGCATACAACCAAGCACATGTGGTCAAAACACAAACGAGGTAATGAAGTGTTGAAGCAGAATGCCAGCATGCGTCTTTAGCTCCAGTCACGCCCCGTCTCTTTGCCTTTATTTGGTATCCCCCAGTTGGTGCGATTACACACGAACAAATAGCGACAGTTGGCCACGCCTTCTGATAGCTTCTTTTGAGTTCTTCATAAACCTATGGGTGACGTCACAGATACTACGTCCATATCTTTCACAGTCTATGGTTAATTCCCAGGCATGGTAGAGCGTTACAGTCAGAACTCTGTGTTATAACTCCAAATCAACTTACTCATCTTCTGTTTTGTTATCCCCAAGACTTTACAGGGCTCTACATGAAACAAGTTCCTTCTTTACTAGCATTTATTCACAAAAATGCTTGCTTGCTGCATGACAGCCAATGAGATCTGTTACATCTCACATGGCACGATTAAGCTAAAGTAAGAACAAATGAGATTTGTCACACATTTCTGATGCATTAGCAGGCATGGTTGAGCTTCTTTTTATGTTCATCGATCAATGGATCAATGTAACTAAAAGCCTGAGATAAATCTGCTCATCATAAAAAAGATTGTGTCTCTTCAGAAGATTTGGACTAAACCGCTTGATCCATGTGGAGTTATTTTTAATCTCTTAACAAATGTTTTGAAGAGTCTGAGTTTTGGGTGAATATACTTTCAGTAGAGGGGCAGAAATTCTCAGATTTGATTAGAAAGATCTTAATTAGTCTTCTGGAAATGAAAAAAATCATATTTGTTTGTATTCACATGAGCGCGAGATGTAAAAATTCTGTCAGAATTCTCATTTTGAAGTAAACAAGGTGTTTGTCATGCATGAAATGCTTTGTGCTTTTGTGAATTATGTAGAAATACCAGTCTGTAATGATATGCGTGGCGTGTTAGGAACATTAGCATAGAGATATCAACTCAAATTATAGCTTAAACACAATAGATGTTTTAAGCTGTTTTACATGATGACTTTTTAATCAAGAGATTGAATGTATTAAAACAATATTTGTCTGTTTACTTTTTCATTAACTAGCATCAAATTCAGTTTAGGCTAATGTTTTTCGCTGTTGTCACAAAAACACTGTGTTCTGTCACATTGAGTTATAAATAATGTTTCTCTTTAGGGAAAGTTAATTATTCATCATTAAAAAAGTGCCTAGAGCAGGGTCTAGCCATGGAAACTTTTTTAAACATCTTTTTGAGTTCTTTTGCAACTTGTCATGTCATAGCACAGATATAATATTGGTGATAAAATGAATTTAAAATGTAGAAAGTAATGACATCTAATGAGTGGGTGCTTAAAATTGACACACACTGTCAAAGCTTTTGAGTTAAAATATGAAGTTATTGAAAGTTAGAATGAGTTATGAATTGGCTGTCAAGAAAAAAGGGCAACGGATCATTTTCCCACATCATTTTATGCCAATGTTTATTGTGCATTTGCAGAAAATGAGGAAAAATGGAATAAATGTTTTGCAGATGAAAGCATAGCATTCTCAGTGACAGATCAGTGACATTTTATTACAAGTAACCATCTTAAAATGCTCGCCTTTGCCATCAGAGTTTATTTGTTTACAATCAAAGGCAATTTCTTTTCATCTGAATGATCTAGTAAACATTGGAATGGATGCTTGAATGACTAATGTTGTTTTGTGAGAGAGAAAGTGCTTTAGATTTCCATTTTTTTCCTTTTTCTTAATTTTTTTCTGTCCAAAAAAAAAGGATAATTTGTGCACTCTAAATATAAAACCTATACTAATCCAATGCAAACATTTTGAATATTTATAGAATTTTACTTATTAGGCAGTAACAAATTACTGTATATCAAATACAAGAAAAGTGTTTGCTTAACATGTAAATAGTGAAAATAAAGATCAAAATCTAGGTAAAATAATGTTTCTGTGTAAAATAAATATTTTTTGTAAAAATAGAGCAACATATGCATTCTGATCTGCACTTATTAGATCATCTAAAAAAGTGATCATACTACTAATATTCCTAACAATTTACTCTACCAATCAAAAGTTTACACATTTATGCAGTATTACCAATAGATTTCATTTTTAGGGTAATTTATTTGATTAAAATAGCAACACATTCAAAGCTTAATTCTAGTATCTCAATACAAGCAATGTAAAGATGATGTGTGTGTTGGACTTTTCCTTGTCCTCCCAGGTTAAAACATCAGTCAGAGGCTTTAAATATGTTTAAACAATTTAATTAAATAGATGAATAAAGCATTACAGAGCTCCGGTTGTCAAAGAACAGCAACACTGGCACAAAAGTTAACACCTAATGTTCCTCCATTTCATCGGACATAGCTTTCAGTCCTTTTAATGCTCTTATCAGTAACACTTGGCCTTAACAATAATAGTATAGCCCTCCTCTGGCCCAAGTGTACAACATCCTTTCAGCATTTTAGACATTAGTGTTGCACCACTTACTATTTTACCACCCCAACCTACTTTATGGCACCTTTTGCCAAAGGGAGTTGCCAAAGAATTCAGATTTTTCTGAAAACCTTGGGCCCTGGCCTTTTATCATGTTCAAAGTTAGGAAGGGTTACCACCCCAACCTACTTTATATCACCTTTTGCCAAAAGGAGTTGCCAAAGAATTCAGATATTCCTGAAAACCTTGGGCCCTGGCCTTTTATCGTGATCCTAGTCACGAAAGGCTACCATCCCAGCCCACAGTTTTATGCTTTATTTAACCAATATCTGTCATATATTTTTATTCTATACTTCAAACTTTACCAGCATTCAACACAAACTTTTGTACAATAGCCAATAGCAGAATCTTTGTTTAAACGGGTGTCTGCCTACCTTGTTTTAGAGCTGGCTCTTGTGTTAGATGAGGAGTTATCTGAAGTTTCAGTTCTGGGTTAATGCCCAGCAGCCTCCTTGGGACGTATCCCGGACGAGCCCCCATGTGACATTATGACGTCTTGTATGAGAATGGTAATTTTAGTAGTTAAATAATTCTGGGAGTTTCAGTGTTATGGAAGGTCATTTATTTGAATTTAATTACTTTTTAAAAATTATTATGGGTCAACACTGTGACTCAGTGGTTAGCACTGTTGCCTTACAGCAAGAATGCCTCTGGTTCAAGTCCCGGCTGGATCAGTTGGCATTTCTGTATGGAGTTTGCATGTTCTCCCCATGTTTGTTTGGGTCTCCCCCGGGTGCTTTGGTTTCCCCCACAGTTCAAAAACATGCACCATAGGTGAATTAGATAAACTAAATTGGCCGTTGTGTGTGAATGAGTATGTATGGATGTTTCCCAGTACTGGGTTGTGGGTGGAAGGGCATCTGCTGTGTAAAACATATGCTGGATAAGTTGGCAATTCATTCGCTGTGGCGACCCCTTATGAATAAAGGGACCAAACTGAAGGAAAATGAATGAATGAATGAATGAATGATTGTTATGCAGCATGTACCAACAAATCAGCAGCCAACAGCGGAAATCACATCTTGTCCGTACACATACTGATGCAAAACGGAAATACTCTGGCTTTGGCAAACATCACTGCTGCATCATCAGAAGAGATTTCTTCTGTAAAATGTGTGTGTGAGTGTGTTGAGCCGCTTCACAGAGAAACAAAACTCTGGCGATTATCTCTCAGCTGTCACCCAGAGGGCTTCACCTCGGCCTCCACACGCCTGCAGAAAGCACAGGTCCGGCTCTCTCAGCCTTGTGTTCTTTGATTCGCCCAGGACGCTGGCGAGACGTGACCTCTGTCGCTCACTGCTGCCCTACAGCAAAGCTACACGAGGACCGTAGATTTACACAAGCGCCGTGCCAGTCGAGCCCTGCTTCATTTGATTAAAGTCTTGGCATACGAACAAAAGAGGAGCAGATTACTCTATTGATCCAGAGAAGCTCAACTGCTTTAGAGGAATAGCATAGCTCAAATACAAAACTTTATGCTTTGTAATCAAGTGTAATGGATTTGCTTCATGAAACGGTATATGTAGCGCTTAATAGCATGTTTCTCTTCATGTTATTTAAATGTCTTGTTTACAGAATGTTTACAACATTTGATATTAGCAGAACCTGATTTAAAAATAGAACAATATCTTTCTTGATCCTGGAACAATATCCAATTGGGTAATTTGAGTGATATGTTTAGTTATACATTTTATGAATATATTGTTGCTAGGATTAGGTTCATTTTATATTACATATATTTTTTATTATATTTTACCCATAAAGGGTTGGACTTAAGTGGAGTTTGAAACCCTTGTTTTAACGTTTTATTTATTTAATATTTTTTTGTTTGTTTGTTTAGTTTTTTGTAGTGCATAGTGTAAAAATGGTTCTAAATAGCGGATATTCCCACTCCAATAACTGTTCATGGAAAAATAGCTTATTGTTGAATTAATCAGTGGCTAACAATGTTGCTAACTGTTATGATCACTACAAACGCTATACGTTAAAAAAAAAAAACTATAACTCCCAGCATGCACCTTACACACCCGGGTTTCTAATTCTCAATGATTACATACACAGACAGAAGATCATTATGGACTGATTTTAAGGACCATAAACTCAGGACACACAGACACATCATTGCTTGTATTGTTAAACTGTTTAATGAGCATTTTGACCCGGTTTCCTTGTCGTGTTTGACCCTTTGCTTTGTTACTTTGTTCGCCACTTTTATGCTTGGGATTATTTGTATGCACCTGTTTGTTTCTGTTTCAACCTTTAATTGCAGGACGATTCTCTTAATAAATTGCCATTTGATCCTCAACTTTGTTGTTCAGGCATCCTCATATGACACTAACCTTGTTTTTGTTGTTAAATGAATAATGAATAAATATGTTATTTGTAGAAAAAAAGAAAAGAAAAAAAAATAGATGTATAACAGTTTTGTGTATTTTTAATTTAATTGTTTTGGAGTTTAACCTACATATCCTAAACATTTGTTAAACTATATTATAGTTTATAGTTCAATTTTCAAATTTGTGTTATGACTACAGCAATTATTTGTTATTAAGCTTTTTTTAATCATTAAAAGCTTTTTTCTGTTTTGAAATTTTTTGGAATAATTTGAGATTTTTTGCATAATTACTTGAATTATTTGTATAATCACATTATTTAATCAGCATAATTACAGTAATAATCATTATAATCACATTAATTATTTTGTATAATTACAATAACAAATTATATTTACAGAAATACTGTTTAAAAATTACAGTATTAATCTGTGTAAATGCAGTAATAATTAGTAAAATGTCAGTAATTACCTGTATCGTTACAGTTATGATCTGTAAAATGACAGTAATATTTTGTAATGTTATGGAGCAAGAAATTAATGTTAAACAGATTAATTAATTTGTTCTGACAGTTTGTTTTCCGTTTTTTTTTTTTCCTCAGTTTAAATGCAAGCTATCAACAGTAATAAGCTTTAATTGAATGGATTTTGACCGTAAAGTATGTTCTGTATTTTTTACAGTTTTTGCTTGTAATTCTGTGAAATTGTTATTTCCTGTAATTTAACGGATCATATGCTACCAGTCTTTTAAATTTATTTATTTATTTAAATTATTTTTTACAAATTTAATTTTTTTTGGTTAGTTTTTATTTCTGTTTCTGTACTTTTGCTTCAATGCTTTCCTTCAAGCTGTAGTCATTACTTTATATGTTTATTTTATTATTCAGTGATGGGCTAGCAGAAAAATATTCTTAATGCCTACTTAATTACTTAATAGGCATGGGACGATAACCGGTTTCAAGGTTTACAGCAGAAAAAATCAAGGTATTAAAACCGCAAAATAAATGTCCATTCTTAAGGTATAAGTAAAGAATTTTTAAAGTGTTTTTTATGTGTTGTAAAGAAATGAGTGTTGTTGAAACTAATGAAGATAGCAGAAGTCAATGATTTATTTAAATTATTTATGACATGTTTACTGTTGCAAAATATTATAAATGTTTCCTAAAATTAAATGTATTGTGTTCAATGGGGGATAAAAGTTGTTGTTTTGTGCAAAGACATTTAAAAAGAATTTATTTTAGAGCAGTCATTACAATACCGCAAAACTGTAATATTTTTATCTAAGGTTGTCATACAGTCAGAAACTTATACGGCCCATACATAATGTGCATTTAATTACTTAATCAGAATTACATTCTGACCAGTCTCAAATTGTATGTATTTTATCAGTGTTCAGATAACTGCTCAGCTCTTGTTAGTCAGGGTTCAAAATGCATAATCTAAGCAATAACATACGATCACCCCACCTCACCCACCCATTTATTTATTTAATTATTGATATTTAGATAGATACACAGATTTCACTCAAGTAATCATATTAGCATGCTTTCTATCAGCTTATTATGAATGCATATTAGTTTAACATGTTGTAATGTTCTCATACAGTCAATGTTCCCGTTTATAGTGTATATATATATATATATATATATATATATATATATATATATATATATATATATATATGGCAAATAATTTTACTTGTAATTAGAAACAGGTAGTGATTAGGTATGAATTAAAGATATTCCAGAATAAACAAATAGAATGACATATACAGTATGTTGTACTGTATGTGTCCTGTCTATCATTTACTGTATAGTTGACACCTTTTGTATCCATAATAACTGATGTATTTATTGTTTTGTGCTAACATTTGGGTAAAACCTTAGTTTAAGAACTAGTTCCCACACTACTTTTGTGTTAATTATCATTAATTTATTTGCTTCTTCCCAATATTTAAACCATTTATCTTACTATTAGACTGCAGCAATAAGTAGTTTATTGGGCTTTGAGTTTATTTAGTGTAGTACTGTACCTTATAATAAAGTGTGACTAACCGTATACAGTATATTACCTTCTTGTTTATTTAATCTATTATAGATATCTATTGTCTATTATATCTATTATCTATTTTTCATCTTGTTTATTTCATCTATACCTTTCTATATTATCCCAAAACCTTGTGGGCTGTTAAGTATTTTGTTATTTCCGAAACAATGACAGTAATAATATAAAAAAAAAAGTCTTGTGGCCGCACATTTGAAAAGGTAAAGATAGGGGGTGAACAATTGACACGAGTTCACATAGCATAGCTTATTCATTTAATTTTTGCCAAACAGCAGTCAATAAAATCAATAGCCAAGCCAAAGCTTCAGCGTGAACCGTTAGCACATTGTTAGCACTTGCATTCGCACAAACAAAATTGTATTTGCTTCAGCTTACATCCTGGTTTTTTTCTTTACCTGACAAAATACTCCCAATGACACAATAAGTCTCTATTGAAATATTAAATATTCAAAGAAAAACACAGGTAATAATAATTAACAAATATAAACATATTTATATTAAATGTATTAGTCCTTTTTAATCCAAAATATGGAAACCCCAACAAATATGCCTCCAAGTCTGTTCTATTCATTTTTATCACATTTTTCGTTTCCCGCCCCCAGTAAGTCCCAAAAGCTCAGTGGAATTGTATTGAATGCTATTCTGGTCAGAAGAAAGCAAGGACATTGTTGCTGCTTGAGCGATGCTGATGCGGATTGAGTGTTGGCGTGTAGGTGGCAGTGCATCGACTGCGCTCAAGCCACGGGGAATGATTCCTTTGTGTTTTCTCTCACTTATAAGAAGCAGGACAGAGCTCAGATCCTATCCCTTTGTGATGCAAATGCAGTTTTGTTTGAAAATATGCTGCTTATGGTGTCCTTGAGCGCTGAGGAAAGTCTTTTGTGAAGGAATCGCTTTGGAGCACGACCTTGATATTAATGAAAATCGCAACTCCTTAAATGCCATCATCATTCTAGCTATTCGGATGCACGCATAGATGCTTTTCATAATGTGTCTTCTCTCTCTTTTCTTATTGTTGCAGCCATCATCCTTTATTTGTTTTCGTGACCGAAATATCATTATGATGTGATGTATAATTAGAGATATTTATTGTCAGAGGTCTGAGACAGTAGTTAATGGCGTTTATGCTTGTAGATTTTTGCATTTAGTTCTTTGTTTACTGCAGTTGTAAAATCTTTGCTGCTGTAAATCCAGAAATGTTAATGGTTGACTTTACAACTGTCTCTTATTGGATTGTCAGTGGAATGTTAATTTGAAGGGTGTAGTTCTTTAATTATCCTCATGTTTCAGTGCGCTTGTCCGACTAGTCATATTCTGTTTGATCACAACTGTTGCTGAATGAATAATGATTTTCTCTTGGAGAGCCTCTGAAGGTCAAGTTATCATAAGTTTGAAGTTGTTGGAATTTTCATGTGCTTTATTAATCGTTTTTTATCGTCAATGTGTGAAGAGCTTGTGATGAAACCTAAAAAAATGTAAAACAAGACCTTCCTTGACATTGTAGGTTGTCTACAAAAATGTGTACACCTGTGGACTCATAAAAAAATTTACATTTTTGTTTCAATGGTTCATTATTCTGATGAAACTGTGCAGATATTCTCATCAACTCTAATGCGGAAAGCAGAAAAATCACTGAGCAAAAACTATCCAGTTTGAAGATTTGTTTATTTTATCACTAACTGAAACCTTAGTGTTGTGGCAGAATTGTAGGATATTTATATCAAAGTTATATAAATACTATGTAAATACAATTGTTATGTTTAATCCTAGCTCAAACTGTCAGAAAATAATCATTTTTACACTTTTTTTTACATTTTACATTTTTTACATTTTTGTTATGAATATTAATTAGCATCTGCATCCCAACTTTACTGTCACTAACTTTGAAAATGTATCATTTTGCCAAATGTTCACAGAGTAGTCTAATAAGAAAAAACACAGTTGACTGCCTTGTTTCTGGAGCAGATGTTGTTATAGATGTTATTTTAAATTTCCATCTAAAGTGAGAAAGAGACTTCAGCTTTATTGTGATCATTTTTAATTTTGACTAGTATTGTGGTAATGTTTTTGGCCATATCGCTCAACTATACTTTTTTTTAAGTATATTTGAGGCCTTGAGATGAAAAATCTCAGAGATCTTCAAAGATGAAAAGTCCATGTTTTTAAAATTTGAGTAATACGATTTTTTTTTTAATTGTGTTGAATTTGAATTGAATCGTGAACATTTAGATTATATATTTTATTTTACTTGAAGAGAGATAACAAAAGCTTCTCAATTCGAATGAGATAAAACTTTTTAGTGTCCGTATTAAAAATAAAAAACTGTTGTGGTATATATTTCTCAAATGTGGAGGAACAGTGTATGTCCAGTTAGTGTGGAATAACTGTATAACTCCAATTCATCAAATCAATTTAAACCACTACAGATCTCATTTCTTTAGATTAGTTTTAATACAGAAACAGAAACTTTGGGTTAATATTAAGCATTTCTTACAAGTTTGTTATTGTTATTTAAAAACAAAAAATACAGCATGAATAATGTACAATACATAGACCTTCTTACAATACTGGCAGTAACAATCAATTATTAACAAAGAATAAATAAATACAACATTAAATACATAAAATGCAGGCAAACATAGCTATTGTCATTTATTTCTAAATGTACAGTAACCTGTGTATATGCAAACTGTTCTCGTGCTCTACCATCATAGATATATAAACAAAGAAACTGCTTGCCGTAGTTTATACAGGACTGGTGGGAAAAAATGCATCGAGACAGCTTCATTATATATGGTATGGTGTTTATTTTGATAGGTAAACTGTTTTTGTGCTGTTTAGTGCTCCTCAGCATATTCAGAGAGCTATCTAGCTCTGCAACTCTCACATGATCGCCCACTGAAGCTAAGCAGGGATGCCTACGGTCAGTACCTGGATGGGAGACCACAGGGGAATGCTTGGTTGAAGTGGTGTTAATGAGACCAGCAGGGGGTGCTCAACCTGTGGTCTGTGTGGGTCCTAACGCCCCAGTATAGTGAAGGGGACTCTATACTGCTCAGGAAGTACTGTCTTTTGGATAAGACGTTAAACCGAGGTCCGGACTCTCTGTGGTCGTTAAAAATACCAGGATGTCCTTCAAAAAAAAGAGTAGTGGTTTAACCCCGGCATCCTGGCCAAATTTGCCCACTGGCCTCTGTCGATCATGGCCTCTTAACTATCCCCATATCATAATTGGCTTCATCACTTTGTCTCATCTTCAGCAATCAGCTGGTGTGTGGTATGCAGTCTAGCGCAATATGGCTGCCGTCACATCATCCAGGAGTATGCAGCACACTGGTGGTGGATGAAGAGATCCCCCCCCCCCCAAAGTTTATTATCACATATACGGTTCTTCCACTATTGCATATACGGTTCTTCCACTCACCTCTTTATGTGAATTTTTCCTGGTTTTTGTTCTTCTTTTTGATTCAAATAAGCTTTCCCAGCATCCCTCAAAGCTTTTCTTACTCTGTCCTTTTATTTGTTGATGTCCGCTCATCTTTTTTTGCCAAGGATTTGCCTTTTAATGTCCGAGGTGTTATCTCTGTTCTTCTTAGTGGACATAAATGGTTTTCCCGCTTGAAGCTATATATTTAATGTTTAAAATGCATACTATTGGTGGTGCGAAAATACCCCCAAACTGTTTCTGTATTTGTCGCATACACTCAACTATGGGAGAACAACTATTCTGTACTGTTAAAGTAAAGCAAAGGAACTTTTTAATCAAACTGCAGTGTTTAATAACCCGAAGATCTGTAAATGCTGAAGAATTGTATAGCTGCTAAAAGTTAGGGTCTGGAAGCATGTCATATTTTTATGTTAGTCAAAGTCAAAGTCAAAGTCAGCTTTATTGTCAATTCAGCCACATGTACAAGACATACAGAGAATCGAAATTGCGTTACTCTCAGACCCAAGGTGCTTAACATTAATATAATATATATATATATATATATAAAAAATAGTAGAGTTTAAAAAAAAAAAAAAATTTACAGTATAAACATTGCAAATAAATGTGGTCTAAAAAATATACATATGTAATAAGAATTGTAAACAATACAGTGACATTAAGGGCATATAGCAATGAGTGCAAAGTAAACCAGAGTTGTGCAGATAAAAAACAGTATAGTGCAAAAAGAACTTGTAAACAATCTATGGTGTTGTAATTTTCCACAAATAAATGCTTTACATTTGTGTTTCTCAACCACGTTCCTGGAGGACCACCAGCACTGCATGTTTTGGATGTCTCCTTTGTCTGTCACACCCATTACAGGTCTTTCAGCCTCTGCTTTTGAACTGATGTTCTGAATCTATGTTTGGTTAAGGAGAGATGGAAAATGCGCAGAGCTGGTAGATTATGGCTGAGAAACACTGCTTTAAATGATTGTACATTCTAAAGTCACATTATTTTTAAATTCTTGTTACATCTTTTGTTATATGCAACATTTATACAGTGAGAAGGCTAATAATCATTCAAACCTTTGTATGTTACATTATATGTGCAAAAGAGCAATCACAAGCAAAAAGTTGCTGACTGCAGTTTGTTTTTAATCCGACTATCTGATTTCTACCAAAGCCTCTTTGATGTGTTTTCGGTGTTAATGAGAACTTTTGTGTTGAAATATATTATTGGAAATGAAGAATGAGCTATGGTGTGCAATGTAATACAAAAAGTCTTCACATGTTTGTTTCCATGACACGCTGTTATAATATCTGCTCATCGCATCGCAACACTGATTGAAAATCACTCACAGGGTGAAATTAAAGTGCCATGTGTGCAATCTACCTGTTGGTCGAGGACCGGAGGAACAGAACACTTTGAAGAGTTTCTCCTTTGGCTTTGCGCGGTGCTCTGAAGTGGCCATGTTATAAACGGCAGGTGTGAAATTGCTGTGCTGTGGCTAAGGACATCCCCCACACTTCTTTTAAGACACACTAGTACCATCCTACTGTCCTCTGACTTCATTTACATATCTTATAGAAAACATATAAAGAAGATTCACTGCCTGCCATGCCATCATAAAAAGCAATTTCAGCCGAGTAGCTGAACCGAAGTGGATATTCTTGACTTGCTCCCCAGGAAGTCTGTGCATGTTGAGCAATATGCCTTGGAAAGGAAACAGACAGAATGTTTATATAGATATTTTATAGGTTGCGATATAAAGAGGCATGTGATTGTGCATAGTGTTTTATTTTTAGGTATGATACAGAGGCAGTGCATATTGATATATGTTATATAATCCAAGCCGAAAGGCAGAGACAGTATTTGAGATTTGGATATATTAATGTCACAAGACAGCAGTAAATTCTAATTTGAAGCCATGAAAATGGTTGCATTTTAATATTGTGAGCATCTGGTTCTTCACATGCATTGCATCACATTCTTCGGCAGAAACAATCATATTCTTTGACTTGTTTTCCAGGACAACATCTACTAAGCCTTGTCCAATTTAGTGAGGATTATTGAAACATGGAAAAATGGAACAAGATGCACTTCATCATAATCCAATCTTTTGCCCATATTTTTCAAGATTTTGCTCACTGTGATCTGTGTCCAGTTGTTTAATTTTACACCAATCGGTTAAACAGATTTTTTCAAAAATGTTATTTTGCCTAATTCATTTGACAATGAAATAAAAGTGCATTTTCAATTCAACATTTACTAATTCAACTTACCATACACTTTGCCACTTATCCACAACCATGTTAAAGTAATAATGCTGCTTGTACTAACTAGTAGTGTATGCAAATAAGATTTCAGCAGTATTATTATATTTACCATCCATAAAATAGCCTGTTACAACAATATTTTATGTAATTTTCAGACTCATGCAGTACATGGATGTGGTGTTTCCATTGCAGCAAGCTTGAAATATGGAAAATCTTGGATTCAGAAGCTGGAAATATTGTCATTACTTTGATTTTGTCTGGAGAAATGATGACAAGAGCTCCACTGTCAAATGGTGTATGTGGTACACTAGACTCTGACATTGCATGGTTTGCAAAGCCACATCCATTTGATCCCAATATCATGTGGAACTTAAATCTTACCAGAAAAGAAAACAAAGCATCTTTATGTACAACATATATTATGAAATCCAGTCAAACAGTTTTACTCAACACTATTGCTGCAGACCAACACGAAGTGTTTGTAATAGCTTCCTGTTCTGATGGAATTAATTTGAAAAATAAATATTCTAAATATTCTTTGAAAATAACATTTGTTTGTCCCAAATCCTAATATGTTAAAAATTGACCGTTCCAGAGTTACCCAGATGGTCTGCTTGTTCTGGTAGAATTTTGTCAAAAATTGTTGAAGAAATGGCTAAAACTGCCCACAACAAAGTTATTTAGAACTCAAAAAAAAAATAAAATAAAATAAATAAAACAACCTAACTAACGAAAAGTATGTAGAAATATGACCGATGACTGAGACCAATGGTTAAATACACAGCTGTTGTTAAAGGTGTCTGAATAGCTAACCTAGTTTAGTAAATTTTACACAGATAATATTAAATGGTATAACATGTAATATTATCAATGTTAAATTTAATGAATTTTTAAAAAGATGTTTCAATCATGAATGTTTGAATGCAGATTTACATGCATAAAAACCCACAAGATAACAAGATAACACATTTGTAAAAAGAAATGTGGAGGATGCTAAATGTGACAATAAATGTAACTAAGCAACTGCCTATTCTTGTTGCAGTACATACTAAGTACTGTATATACTTATTTATTCAAATAAAGAATAGATCATTTAGGGTGTATAATAAATAGATGCATAGGGATTGGGTTTATAAACATCACAGTCATTGTGCTAGATGTTCTTTTTAATCAAAGGTGCTATTTGAAAATTTAATACCTGGATGTGGCATAATAAGGAGGTTATAGCATGCAATTTCACAGAACAACTGTGGAATTTCTGGATGTTTTGTTTTTTAAGGATCGTAAAGAGTCATCATAGGATTCGATAAGTTTGTGATGTGACCTGTTAATCTGAGAATACTCTTTGCATTGCAGTTTTGGAAAATATTACTGATTTGAATTCTTTGAAAATCCTCATATGTTGTTTAGAAGGCCTCCGTTTGCAATTCACAATTTAAATTAGCACAACTTGGAAATGCAGCTGCTGGCAATGAGAAATCCTGTTTTTGGAGTAAAAAATGTTAATTGTCAGTTCATTTGAATTCAAATTCAAGCTACAGTTCTACATTCCATTTGCTACCTCAATTAAAATTTTGCAATTCAAAATGAAGCACAGCCCTAACATTCACAATCTTCTCCTGCATTAACATATCTCATAACACAACAAAAGGCTGTAACTACAGTCCTGGCTCCAATTTTCAGTTCCATGTGGAATGATTTCCTGTTGTCCTTTCTCATGCCCAGCTCATATGTCATTGGTGTGTAAGTCAAGGCTTTCATAAATGAAAAATGAGAAAACATGCAATGCCTCTACATCAGCATTGCTGTTTTCATATATGCGCTTTGGTCTCCAGTTTTCCATTTTTCATATTCCACTGTTAGCCCAATCTAAGCCCCCCGACAGAGGTTACAGTGTGGGATTCGGAAATGACAAACAGGAGGGGGTGGAAGACACTTGGGTTTCATTCTTGAGAATATTCAGCAACATTGAAAACACGTTGGTGCCCTCAAGATACACTCCGTCAAATGAAAATATGCGTTTGGTTGTGACCTCGCTGAATCTCATTGGTCTTTTCGAGTAACCTCAGGAAAAAACTTATTCATGTCCCTCGTTGAACATTGAATTGCTTCTTAAGTTATCAGGAATTTCTTGACTTCTGATCCTCATGTTGTATCAAGACCTTGGATCATGACTGATTCTGTTATATCGGCTTCAAAAACCCAATCAGTCAGTTTTGGGAGGTTTCCTCAGCATTCGTCTGATCCGGCTCCTCCGAGTGTATAAGAGCTGTTGAAGGTTAATGAGGAGCACTGGGGCGAAGAGTTTTCCAGCGGCTGTAGCCAGCAGTTTCCCAGCAGCAGATGCTCGCTTCTCAGCCTGGGCGACATGGTGAGAGGCTGCAGGCGTGGAAATCTCACTGTCCTACATAATGCATGGTGAGAGATTTTTCGAGTAAACGGGTGGTGAATTTTTTATCACAGACCAATCGGTCCGGCCTCTGTCTTTCTGAAGGAACAAACGATGGTCAAGTGGCTAAAGAGTTTTAAGGATTAGCTCCTCGTATCGCAGGTCTTGAAGCTCCAGAGGTTGCTGCATAATTGAAAAGGGTTTTGCACTTGGTGTCTAACGGCAAAGCTGTTTTGTATTGACAAGCGTCCAGATAGGGGGAAGATTAAGCACCGGTATCAGGGGAGATTGGATCTCTGCAAACTGCTGATTTTTGTGGAATATCTCTATTATGTTCGAACTCTGTTTTTCATGGATTGTCACAGTGAAAATCTGCACAGGAAGAAAACACAGACTAAATCCCACCTCGCATTTGTATTACTTCGTAATAACAATAGCTCCGATCCCTGTTGATAGTGGATTATTTTCAAAATCTCCTCCTCTGTATGAAGCAAAGGATACAGCAGATATTACAGAGACTGCGTCTATGACCTTTTCTTGGGAATCTGGTTTACATGAAATGAGATGTAAGCACAGCATAATCATGTCCTGCTTTAAACGTCATTCCTGTCTCGTAAAAGGCACAACAGAACACACCGGTTTGATTGGTCAAGCTGATTAATCATGTGATGACTTTGATATTAAGATTTTTTTTTTTTTGGGAGATAAACAATCTACCTCAAGATTTCACATGCATTACTTGCCAATTGTAATTGATTTTCAAATTTTCAGTTGTCAGTTGTAGACTACAAATTAGGGCTGGGCGACAATCAATATCTGTATTTATTGACCAAACACCTTGATTAATATCGATAATAAAAAAAAAGTTTCGGTATGAAACACTATAGTTTTATTAAAATGTGGCTGCTTTTTAATTTTCACTATAAAACTAGCATTGGAGCTGCAGCAATGGTTTGTCCCTTTGTTATCCTCTGAGAAAACGGTTGCCTAGTTACAAGAGACGCCATAAAACAAAAGTAAAAGGAAGACACTTTATAGCAGTAACTAACTAACACTTAACACAAGTAACTACCGTATAGCAGCAGAGATTGAGAGATTGTAAATTAAAAAGGATGTCACCAGACTGGCTTTTTGGTTTCTTTTCTTTTGCATCCCAGCCACTAGCTCCCCATCTGAAAGATTTTTTAGCATAGGAGGTAATCAACTTCACACTTTGTAATGTTGCAGTATGTATTTAAATAATGATGGTGGGTTCCTTTGCTTAAAAGCTCAGATTTGATTATCAGAACTTGTTTTGTTTACAGAGTTTGAGGTTTACTGTATTATTATTTTTATTGACACCTTTCAGATGTTGATCTACCTGTACCTTTACCACGCACACTTTAACATTTTATTAATCAAGTTTAAGAGTTTCTTTAACACTTATGTTTTTATTATTATAAAGACATGAGATATTTTGTTTTAATATATTTGTTTTTGCCTATTAAAACTTTTTGCCTTAGTAATGTTGTTCAATTAAAACAAAGTGGTTAAATAAAAAGAATTCTAATATCCCTATGTGTATTGTAAAAAATATTCAATAATTATCAATATTAAATGATATGAAACATGGTGTTGTGATATATATTTTATTTGCTAAATCGCCCAGTCCTACTGTTAATAGTTTAAAATAGATTTGTAGCAATATGCTCTCGAGTTGTATTTGATTTTACCATTGCTTTCGTTAGCAATCTAATAAATACTTCTTTAATTCATCAACATTAAAAACAAGAGATGTTGTAGACAGAATATATCAAATAAATCTTACCCCAACCCACAAATTGTGATAAGATTTCATATTTTGCTCAGATTTGTTCATTTCAGCTACAATAGAATAACCCTTCATATGTGGAAGATATCCACCTGTTTCCTGCAGGGTTGTGTGGGGAAAATGTGAGACGTTTATCTCTACCTGACCTTCACACTCTCGGTAGGAGCCAAGCTGCAAATGATAAGAGTCCTTATTGTAAGAACAAGAAGAGGAAATGGAGGGAGTGAGAGGGAAGAATGAAGAGAGCACAGTGGGAAATCGGACATGGATGGGGGGTATGAGACGTGCTGGAAGGAAGGCTGAGAGTTGGGAGGGGGGTTCACTGCAGGCCTTTTGTCACAACATTAGAAATGAGCAGCCTTTTAAAGCAATCGTTCACTCCAAAACAGAAAACTAGCGCACAGTTTACTCACCTCAAGCTATCATATATACCTGTCTTCTTTCAAAAGGTGTATAGGCATATACCTTTTATTTCCTTGGCTTTTCCCAATTTTGCAGTTTAAAGCTCCAAAAAGTGCATTCATCCATCAAAACAATCAATCTATTTAAATACTCCAGTTGGGTTTGCTGAATACTGTCTGCTTTTAAGAAACAAATCCATCCAAACATATGAAAAAAAATTATATCCAGTGGTGTATAGTAACAAATTACAAATACCCAAACTATTATAATTAAGTAGTTTTTCTTAGAAATTGTAATTTACTAAGTAGTTATATAAAAAAAAAAGTGTACTTTTACTTTTTGAATGTCATTGAATAGAAGATGACAGATGTTTATTATATGATGACTAAAATGGCCATAACACCCAGCAGACACAAGACGTCATCATGACATCAGATTGACGTTATCCGAAAAGAGAAGTTGTAACATTACCGGTAATTTGCCGGAATGCAGCGCTGTGTGAAAGCAGAAGGAAGACTGCCGGAAAGAGCGCATCTAGAATGCGCTGACGTGAGACGTCTATTTTAGCCAATCAGAACAGTCAGACGCATTCACGTCCGTGTGGTTTGAGAATAAAAGCCTTTCAATATTTTTCCAGACACATTTAGCTGCTAGATGTTAGTTGATAACTTCTATATGTTCCTTCTTAATGCCAACTGTGTAAATTAATTATTCATAAGATGCTTATGATAAGCCGTAGTTTGTTTACCTTCAAGCTTTAATTCCTTTAGTTGCTTTGAGCACCGCGTGTGCTTGTGAAGCAGCCCGTGAGCACCAGCACACACACATCATGTCCTCATGTCATCGTGTTCCTCTATATTTTTATCGAAACTGTTCACAATACTTCTCCATCCACAGAGTTTGTAATGTAGTCAAATGTTTACAAACACAAGCGCAGCCGTTTAGAGGTCCTTTCTGGTTAATGATGTCAGAATTTACCCGTATTTTGGAATGGATGTGTGAATATTCTTTTTCCGGAAAAAATCCGTAATTCCTGTGCCTGTGTGAACAGCGCTTTTTTGAATTTACCGGTAAAGTCATTCCGTAAATTTGCTGGATATTTACCCGTATCTCTGTGTAAAAGGGGCTTTTGTTTAACGTTCAACCTAAAACAAACCAAATATCATCGTCTAATGATGTTACAGCTTGACGTTGTGTGGACTTTTGTCTATCAGACGTTGGATTCTGGTTGCCATATCTAACGGATAAATGTCAGTATTTGACGTCAATATGGTGTTGATTTAATATGTTGGCTTGACAATAGGTTTTGGTCATTTTTCAACACAACCTAAAATCAACCAAATATCAATGTCATTTGACGTTGTTATTGTACGTAAAAAGAACGTTCTGCTTAGACGCTGGCTAGACATTGAATTTTGGTCACCTGACATCACAACCTAAGTCTAGCCTAATATTGTCTTATGACGTTGTGTGTCTGCTGGGCAGTAACTAAATGCACTACAGAATGTTACGTTTACACACATTCACAAATTATATGTAAATGCATAACTTTTTACAGCATAATACTCACTACTCACTATTCTTGAGTACTTTTGAAAGGGCTACTTTTTACTCATACTTTGAGTAATATTTACAACAGATACTTTTACTCTACTTGCACTGCATTTTTAGGCACGTAATAGTATTTTTACTTAAGTATGATTATTCAATACTCTTTCAAACAATGTCCATATCCACTGGTAAATCAAGCAATAATCTTGACAGATTATTTAACTTATTTTATGAATAAGCTCCAACATCAATTTTGACCTATTTCTGAAAACTACATAATTTTTCTCTAGAAGATGTCTTATTTTTAAGCATTTTTAGGTATTTGTACTATAAACAAGACAAAGCCTTTAAGAAAATCTTTTTTCAGTGTAAAATTTTAGTTTTATATTTTAGAGTTTAGAGAATTTTAGAGTTGTGATATACACCAACTAAGGTGAGAATTATATATATTTTTTATGTTCTTCTGTGGAAGCAAAACGGAGATTGGATGACAGCGTAAATACATACTGTAGGTTTATAATAGCTCTGACAGATTTTTCATTTTAAAGACTATCGCTTTAAGAACAAAATGCATGTGTGGGCGTTTGTTGATTTGCCGGTGACCCTCTTTAAAGACAGGATCACTTTAGGTACATTCTCCGTGACACCTTAATGTGTTCTGCCATATGTTTTTATGAGGATCTACCAAAGGCTAGGTGATAAACTCTCCATCTCAAGGACATCCAGACTGCAGACAATAAGTAATGGCATCTAGGTGGAGTACTCTTTGTTAAGCGCTCTCGCTTTGCTTTAACATGTTATTATGCTGGCTATTTTACTCCCAAGAAGAAGTCATGGGGTTTGATCTATGGCAATAACTCATATGCAGTTGCTGTGGCTGATACGAGAAGCTCTTCACCATAAGTAATGACAACATAAAGGAAATTTACCACCCTGCCACTCAGTCCTGGAGTAGGGCTCTGATATACGGACAACACCCCAATACTAACCCATCCAAATGCGAGAGCTCATGAATCACAGAAAACAGCGGGAGTGGAAAGGGAGAGTAGTTTGGTTTGGGAAAGAATCAGCGGGCTTGGGCTCAGAGGTCAAGGGGAAGCGTTGTGTTGGGTTTAGATTAGGTAGACATGTCCATATGTTGTTTTGGATTCCTAGTGGCTGAAGGGCAAAGCTTCCATTTTGTGATGTATTTTGGCTCTTGTTTGGTTGTAATGTTTCTTTTTTTGAAGGTGACGGTGTGTTAAGCATCCAGGGTCAATGTAGACATAAAGACTGCAGTTACTCGCTCATGACATGTGAATGATCCTAGCAGTGATGTGAAGAGTAGTGCTAAGCCTCTAACAGGACACTGTGCTTTAAATAAATTCAACAATCAAGTGGTCTTCTCTGTACTCTTCACAATCTCAGAAATAAAGGTAAAATAGCTTACATGTGGGGTGGTATTTTTTTTCACTTTTGTGAATGTTCTTATTTGTACCTGAATTCTTATTTGTACCTGAAAATGCATATTAGTGCCTAAATTGTGCATATTTGTACCCAAAATGTACAAATGTGCTTCATTTGAAAAGGTACCACCCAGTGCTGTCATGCGCGGTGGTATTTTTTCACGTTTGTAAATGTTCTTTTTTTTGTATCTGAAAGTTTTATATTAGTGCCAAATTTTGCATATTTATACCCAAAATGTACAAAAGTGTTCCATCAGAAAGGTACCACCCAGTGAAAGCTTGTGTAGTTTTTTTTTTTTTTTCTGGGAGTACACTGATGTCAAGTAGTGTGCAACATAATAGCATGAGAAAACATCTTGACCCAAGACAGGAGTTATTTATGGTTATTGGTGAACTTGCATTCACAGCAGGTACGGATGTTTTTGCTCCTGTTTTTCTCTCCAAAGCATGATTTTTCATCATATAATACCATCTCTATTCCTTCTAAATGCAACTGATGCAACAGTCATGATACCACTTTTTATTAAATTCACACTAATCAGTGCATTGGATTTTATTGTTGTTTATTTATTTTTAAATGAATTATTTAAGTGAAAATTGGGGAAAGTTTAGATTTTCTATTTGTTAATAGATTTTTTTTACTTATTGTTCAATCATTTGAATTCTTAGTTTTGTTTGCTTAATATCTAGATTTAGTTTTTAGTCTAGTTTAGATTTAGGCTTAATCAATGCACAGTGACTTGTATTGTTTAAAATGTTTATCAATGTTGCATATTATAGTCTAGTGTTACTGCTGTTTAATAAAATGTCCATGATTAATTTAGATGAGCTGTGACATGTTCATGAAAGGTGGGCAAAATAACTAGGAACTGAATTTCCTTTGCTTTAATGTTAGTTGCTGGTGTGCCACCGGCCTCACTCTGCTTTTACAGCTCTCTTCACCGATTGTGAATGTATAGTTAAATTTTTTTAAAACATTTTTTTCTGGGTACTGTGAAGGGTATGCAACTGTACTAAGGAATGACATGCTGTGAGGTTTGTGGCTGGTGAGGCATGACTCTTTGAGGGTCATACAAATATATACACCCAATATATTTGCCAACTTCAGATTGTGTTTTATATGTCATATCAGCATTCTTTCTATACACATGGCAGGTACATACTGGGCCATGGAAGAATGTAAAATGTACATCGATTCAATATGCCTCCTAAACGCTACAGACAGCTTTTAATAGGCAACACAGCACCAAGGTGGATTAAAAGTTCAATTTTGAGAATTTTTTTTGAGCTGAGATATTAACATTACATCCACGATATCTGCAGTCATTCAAAGCAAAACATAAAATAACGAACTCCTATTTGACTGTACTACGTAAAAGAAGAGCAATTACTAAACAAGAAGAACAAGGGCGCTCTCTTCAGTGCGGCAAAGCTACTGCCTGCCTCACCTCAAGTCTTTTTAGTGTGGCTTTATGTCAGATTCTAACACATAAATGAAAGACATACGTGAAGTACAGTACATTACCTATCATATGCAAAGTGAGGACATGTAATAAAAAAGGTCTTCATTGTATAAAACATTTTAATCACTGTAATCAGTTTACATTACATTCATAGCATAAACTGAGTCAGCAAAAGGCACTCGCTCAAGCCAGTGTGCAGGGGATTGCCCAATCTGACATGAGGCACAGCTCTGGCTGTTTCACCTTGCTTTCTACGCTGTAATTGAACAGGAAATACGCAAAATACAGCGATTTCGATCATAAAAAGGATTGAAATCATTTAAATCACAGAGAAATTGACATTGACATTCGCTATATGTTATTTGGGTTAACAAAATTTTCTGTAGTGTATGAGTGCATGTGTTTGTGTAAGAGTGTATGGGTGTTTCCCAGTACTGGGTTGCAGCTTAAAGGGCATTCGTTGAGTAAGACATATGCTGAAATAGTTGGTGGGTCAGTGCGCCGTGGCAACCTCTGATAAATCAGAGACTAAGCAAAGGAAAATGAATGAATTCTCAAAATCAATCTGTCATTTAAAACGCATGTAATTGGCAGTTTATACTTCTGTTGCGACCCCCTGATAAGAGAAAGGCGAAGAAAAGTCAGAATTTGTTTGTTTGTATGTTTGGTTGTTGTTGCTCACTTTAAATTTGGAAACCTTCTGTCACGTATTATCAAGTTCATTTTTGTTGGAAATATATTTTGCTTTAGCCATATCACACTTTAACTTCACACCTACAGAAATGATCTGGTAGCCTGGAGAATTCTCTGGTATTCTGCAGTCTGACTACGGCATTCTGCAGTCTGACTACTCCCCTTTTAGCCTATACAATCTGCCGAGTTTCCTCTGCTCAAATTGTTCTTGCTCCTCCATGTAGTGGTTTTTATTTAATGCTGCATTGCTGTAGGCTTTTCGCTTCTCTTGATCATCTGCTGCCAGAGGGACCTTCAATAGAAGGCTCAATGGAAACCATTCCTCTGCTCACATTACCAATTAATAGGATGTGATCTGCTTGGACCTTGATTAAGACCTCGTCTTGAGTATAGAATTAGACATACAGCGGGTAGATTTAGCTCACACAAGCGTACTGTGTGAGATGTTAATAATTGAGAAGGCATCTGTTCCAATTAATATGCCCCTTCATATCAAATCCCCATTTAAATTTCCCAAACTGGGTCACAGTCTCTATAGCATGATGGGATGAAATGAATGCCTGTATATCCTTAAATTTCAGTGCTTCAGAATCCCACTCGTTTCTCCGAGTCTTCTGGATCTTTTAGGCATTCGGCACAACTGAATTTAAAACCGCACACACCCTGTATGGACTGCATAGGAAATCAGAATGCAACTCTACACGCTGGCTTCCTTTGAACGATGAGGCAGATATTTATAATGTCTTTGTGATACAGAAACCTCATTAACCTCATATTACGTTGATAGATGCTTTAACAGATCCTTAGCGCTGTTTAGGATGCGTAAAAGTGGGCTTGATTGTAAAATTCCTCTGTGGGTGCGACGTAGAGTGCATGTCTTGCGCTGAATATTAAGTTGTAGGATTCTTCCACATCTCTCCCTCTCCTTGAAGCATGTAGCAGCGACAGATACATCGGCTCTAGACATTGAATTCTGACATTACACATGCTATAAATCACACACGTGCTGTTTGCCAGGATTATGAACATGTTTGCTCTTTACAGCGTAAAATGCAAATATATCCAGTGCCTGGGAGGGATAAAGGAATCATTTCCGAGTATTAGTTACTCTAATGAGGATCATGTCTGGTCCAACGCTCTGCTAACAGCAGACGTAGTTGTTGTGATCCATGCGCACCATTTGATGTCGAGCTGGATATGATTAAAGCGGAATGGGCGACCTCAAAGAGGAAGGCTGGTAGACCAAGGGCAGTCTGGCTCCATCTGTTTCATAGGGAATCTTTAAGGAGCGCTGCACTGTATGTGTAAACCTCACCATGCTAACAGTGTTGGATAAAAGGTGTGAGCTGACACTATTTGGAGGTGAGACACTCAGCAGTATTCTATCATGACTGTCAATGGCAGATAGAGCCTTTACTCGGAAGGTTTTGGCAAATCACTCCCACCTGTGCTGAGAACAAACCCGCTGCGGTGGGTTCTGCTTTCAGAGGAGCACAAAACTTCCTTTCATCCTCCCTCGTTTTTTCTGTGTGTGTTTTTTTTTTTTTGGAGTGACATGACATTTCCTATATATCACGGATGTATTGCACAACAAATATATGCTTCGGTAAAAAACAAGTCAACTTGTTATTGAAAGTTGGGAAAGGGTGTTTAAAGGTGGGCGGGAGCGCTGCGATTTGATTATTGCAGCTTTATTTGTTTATTCTTAGGTGCGCGTCAAGAAATAACACCATCTGCGAGTGGCCTGACTGACATTTGGCGGAGACGGAAATAGAGAGCGGTAAAGACGAAAACATGGTGCTACAACCCACAGTGCGTTCATTATTGAACACTTCTGGTATACGGCTTTCAGGCGTTTTCGTGGAAGGATGAACTCTGCCCTGATAGCTCACTTCAGCACAAACAGACTCGGTGCCTTGGGCAAAGTTAGAGCTTTAAGCTTTTTTGTGTACGTTCAGGGTTTGACACCTGAAGCTCAAACTGCAAAGTGTGTGTTTTGTGTTTTGTGTGCTGTAATTTTTCTCTTGTGGACACTTTAGTACATCCGACCTTGTTCAACCAGTGAGCCACTGAGTCAAAAACACGCTGTCAGCTTTGCTATTCTTTACATCCACACAGCTTATCTGGCAGTGTGTTAAACTACATTAGTCATTTTCCTACAAATTTCAGTGTAAATCCTCACAAAAGAGGGTAACTTTTAGAGCTTTATTTTTTCCATAGCAATTCAGTGTGTTGTATTGCACATATAACTTTGCAATTTATGAAGAGCGGTGGTGGACAAAGACAGTTGCAACCCAGTACTGGGAAACACACATACACACGCATTTACACACATACACTACGGCCAATTTAGTTTATTTAATTCACCTGCACCGCATATCTTTGGACTGTGGGGAAGACCGGAGCACCCGGAGGAAACCCACACTAACATGGGGAGAACATGCAAACTTCACACAGAAATGCCAATTGACCCAGCTGGGACTTGAACCAGTGACCTTCTTTCTGTGAAGTGGCAGTGTTACCCACTGAGTCACCATGTCGCCACTTCTTGATTTGTAATGTACTTGAGTATTAAAATTACTTATTGGTGAATGTATATTTAGCAAATTTGGTCAGTATACTATGAATATGCATAAACATGATATGAAAAAAGACATAACATGTCACAATATCCAAAATCTATTATCATATCTAATATGTTACAGCATAAAAAATGCACAATGGTTAATTTACATTACTTTAACATTTAGCTACAATATAAATAAAAGCTACACCATTTAGTTCAGTTTGTAAATTCAGTGAATAATTTACTTGAGACTCAATTTAAACAGACCATTTAAATTGGGCACTCAGTCTGAATGAGTTGTTCAAACAAGCAAGTTGTTTCTGGAGACTCATGCCGCATCCCAATAAAAATCAACAATCAACCAACAAGAATAGTTTAAACACAGAAGTTCATAAATAGCAATGGTGATGTGCCCCTCAAAGTAAAGTCATAGTATAATTAATTATACATTAACAGCTCATGACTTCATATTTGTTGCATTTAGCTTAAACCTAAATGTTAATTAATACATTCATTAATAACATGTACTATTAAGGTAGCCGTCACTCACACATGTGACTGATGTAATAGTTAAAGTTAGTTCTTGATCAGCACATGCATTAACTTATCATTAATTTATTAATGTTTAGTTTACATAATAATACATCGTTATTCATGCACTGTTATTGTAAAGTGTTACCGAAAAATGTGTCATTTACTGTCAGTAGCACACGGATAAAGCTCACAAAAAAGTCACATTCAAACCTAGAAGCTTTCTTTTTGTTGAGCAGATTCTTATTAGATTTAATGGATTCACACATACAATTTTGACCTGAAATGATTATTATGACTGCAGCCTAAACATTCCTTACTCTCACTTGTAGAGTAGCACTGAAAAATTGTGTTGTTTGGAGTTTTGGTGTTTTAATTCTGTGGATCTGGTTTTGGAACTGTTCTTTCTCACATTTGTGACTTGAACATGTTCTAATGATTTGTATCAACCAGTAAACTAAAGAGTCATTTTCTTATTTAATACCGGAAGGTCTGCTTTATTGATTTCTTTTAAACAGCCCAATTATCTCACTGAAGTATTTTAAGATTTTATTTAGAAAAAAAGCTATTTTATTCACTAGATCTGTATAATAATTTCATAATATTTAATAGAGGTTTAAGGGAGTGCTAGAACATCAACATCAGTCTTTGAAAATCTTTGAGAAAACTGATTATGGTATGTTTGTTCAGCTTTATTAAAGTATAGTCTTTTTAATTTAATTCAAATTTTTGCAGTTCTGTTAAAAAAAATCGATCCCACCTAATATAGTCGTTTGTACCTCTGAACATGGTAACTAGATGTGTAAGTAGTATGTAACTACAGTGTATATACATACTGGTACATAGTATTTACTTGTGTAAAACTGGTGTAACTACTCACATGTAACAACACAGAATAATATGTGCAAGTTAAAATGTGTATCAGGACTTTGGTAACAACACTATAAAAGTACACAAGTAAAAGAATTACGTAAGTGCTTTGTTTAACCACAATATGTACTTGCAGGTGTTTTCCCACCTCCACACCTCTTTGCATACCATGTACTTCTGAATACTATATTAGAATAAGAATAGCAGAACTAACGCTGCATTGGAAGGTTTCACCTTGTGATACCAGTGTAATTACATGGTAAATCCTGAGGAACTGTCCATTCAATATGAAGTGTAAAATGGTCACAAATTACTGTGTAATAAATAAAACCTAAGGCTTTAAGCAACTGTATAACAACAGACAACTTCTGCCAAAAACTATAAGTGTATATAGAAATATACAAATGCCTTATATTTATATGCTTTTTTAAGGTAAATTGTAGAATCACATCAGTAATTCACATTAAAGGGTTAGTTTATCAAAGATTGTGTTATTAATGTCCTGTTACACATTTGAACTTACTCATAATATTCAGTGTGTTGTTACATGTGTGTAGTTACACCGTTAATAGAAAAGTAAATACCATGTACCAGTCTGTACATATAGTACACTGGTTACATACTGCTTACACATCTAGTTACTAAGTTCACGGGTATAAGCGACACTTAATATAAAGTGGGACCAAAAAATCTTTACCTTGTGTCTTCCTGGCGGTCAAAGACTTAGCAAATAGCGTAACACAACATTAGCATATTAGCTACCCAATGTAGTCAATTTTATTAGCCCTGGTCACGACAGACAAAACTTCATATTGTGGCACGTTGTTTGCTCTGGATGTAGATATGATGTCTTAATAGGCTGCTAGCACTTTAAACAGGCTTTAGCTATGTCATATGTAAACAAAATATAATGTGAATAAAGTGCTACAATCTTTAATTTCATCCTAGAAGATTCCACTCTGGATTTTTTTTTCTGTAAGAACATAAAAATGACCACAGACACAAGTTCAACTTTTAACAGCTTTGGCACAGACTATTTAACTGGGTTTTTTGACACAATTTCACTGTGTGGGGGTTCATAGTCCAATTTGCCTACTTGCATACTATATGTTAAGCAAATAACATTATCTAGGCAGAACTCATAGGAATCATAAACTAACACAACCTACTATTTCCAATGCTGCACCTCAAAAGCAGTAGCTTAACTACACTTGACTATTCTTTTCCAACACACGTGGATGAATATTTATTATTATTATTTGGCACACAAATAATTCCCTGGATCGCTGTTTTTACTGAAAGTTTTTATTTGTCCTTTTTGGCTTTCATTTTGCTACTCCGCAGATGACTTAATGAATTCATTCCTCATTAGGTAGTGTGTGTGAAACCGGAAAACAACAACAAACAACAACAACAACAAAAAAAACAGCTGATGCAGATGGCATTTTCTTCTTCTTTTTTCCCCCTGTTGTAATTCATTGTAGCATTGGAAAACTATATGGGACCTTCTCAGACAGGTTTCCTGACAGCTCGGGGAAAACAATACAATAGTACATCCCTGTGTATGTATACATCAGTGCTCAAGATGAGAGCATGCTTATCCCTCCTCTTACAAAAGCCTCTCCCCCATTAACGTCTTTGTTATTGAAGCTCACAACGGTATTTTAATCATTCAAGGATTACACATTCTTCTTCAAAGGGAAAACCAGCACGCATACGTTTGCACAAATTTTGCTCGGAAGGCATCCAACGCATACACTAGAGATTTTCTCAGCATCATCTGTTGGCAAACGTACCACCCAATCAGAAAAGTTAGCAACAGGAAGGCGAACTTGCGACTAGATTAAACATTGAAGAAATCTGAGATGAAAAAACACCATTAAAATAGTGATTTTCACTGTAAGCTGCAGTGGAACATTTTCTGGACGGCAAGTACAGCAGCATGGAATGTTTCACTACAGAAATTTACATTGCATCATATGGTATTTCATACATGAATTACTCTGACAATAGGACCTTTCAGGAATTTGTATGTAGGTCAAGCAAACTCAAAGAATACTCTAAAATATGCATGTTTGCACTAAAATATGCAAGTATGGATGGATGTATTGAGTGGCTGTGATCAGAGGGCACACTTTGAAAGGCAGAAGTGTGTAAAAATTATATAGTAATACATATAGTAGCTTGGGCTTTATTTATTTGCATTTAAAATTATGATGTTAAATTTAAACAATTCTTTTTGACAAATATTTTACTAAATGAAATCTGACAGCAATGGAGTTTAGCACTTACTACTTAACCATTTGATCAGTCACACTTTTTCCATCCATAGTTTGTCTAGTGTTTAGTAGTGTGTATACTGTATTTACAATTCACATTATATAATAAATGTATTAAAAACAGAAGTATTGCATAGGGTTGCACAATATACTGTATATATGTGCAGTGTGTGTACTTGAATAGTGCTAAACTCCCAGAAAACTATAAAGCCCTTTTGATTTCACGTGTATCTATTCTCATCTGTATTTCTCTATGCTTGTGATTTGGCTTATTACATTTTATGAAGATTCACTGCTCTACAAAATCATCCCAATCAAAATTATAAATTCTTTCCAAATAGAGCCAATATACTTAATATTACACTGTAAAACCCAAAACATTAAGGTAACCATTTGAGGAAACTGGTTGCTACAAACCATTCAAGTTCAAAAACTAGTCCTAATGGGTACTGTGAACTTAATCCATTCGAGTAAATGAAGCAATTTGATCAAAGTAAAACCCAATAAGGCAAACCGTTTGAGGAAACCGATTGCTCCAAACCACTTGAGTTAAATAATCTATATGAGTACTGTGAACTTACTCCATTTAAGTTAAAGTAATGAGGTATTTAATGAACTCATTACCTTCAATACTGAGTTCAAAACTCTTTTCAAGTGAGTAGAATTAACTTTCAGTAAATTGAGTTAACTACACTCATTTCATTTAATAAAGTTGAATGTTGTTTTACATTGTACAATAAGTATTCCAAAACAATAAAATAAAATAAATATTGCAATGTCGCAAGTATTGCATTTACATACAACTGAATTTAGTCATAGGGGAAGTCTTATGAACATTAAAACTCAAAATTATCTTCTCTACAGTATATCTTCATAATTTTTCATATTTGACTTTTGATTTGTGATAAAAATTTAGTTTTAATTCATCTGTGCACCTCTGATATTTCATATGCAAAAGTTTTCACGTTAGCTTCTGCCAACATTGTCTAGGGTTGTCACAATACTGGAATTCGTTTTTCTTTTAGATACAGAAATTTTAAAAACTTCCATTTCCCGCTAACATTTGAGCGCTGTTAAGCACGTTCTTTACAGCGATGATTTGCCATTCTGTTTACATGCTCATTAGAAATGACTGTGATTGACCATGAAGGTCATCAGTTTATCAAACTCACCGCTGTTTACTGAGTGTAATCACAGATACAGGCACACTGGAGCATCTCAAAGTCACGTCGATCAGCTGGTTTGTCTATAAGCTGACATACGAGTAGGTAATCCGCTGATGAATCGCGGCTATAAAACGCTGCAGTGTTTGTGTATTTGTGGTTTGTTGAACTAATGACCTTCATGGCCAATCACAGTCAATTCGGTCGAACACTTGAGCACAATGACATATTAGCTGTGTTTAGGAACATGCTCAGATGTTAGTGGGAAATGAGCATTTTTAAAACTTCAGTATCGATTGGTATCAAATTCCAGTATTATGACAACCCTACATAGGTTGTAATTGAAGTCTGTCATCAATGCATGTACAGCAGTTGACAGAGGCCAGTCATAAAAGTTTAAAATGTTTTAAATATGCTATCTTACAAAAACTATTAAACAAAAACCTATTGCATAACTTCAGAAGGCATTTATAAACCCGCTGCATTCATATGGATTATTTCTATTATCGATGGCTAGATGGGCGGATGTGCTTTTAAAAAAGCTTCAAAAGCCATTCTCTGCTATTATAAAGGCGTAAACAACAAACGTGACTAGAGGATGCATAATTATTGGATAATTGATATTTATCCACTCCTTATGATCCATTTACACCTGGTGTCTTTTTAGACCACTTTCGATTTATTGCCTGATTCATTTAACGCAGGATCTCAGTAGGTTTTGTACTGGATATCTCCTGATTTTTCAGTCTATTATAAAATAAGCTCACAGACTTTACATATGATTACAAAATGAGGCAACAGAAATCAATATAGAGAGCAGTAGCTTTTATGTCTACTCTTATAGCCTAAAGACACTGAACCCTGTACGTTTGTGTTACAATCATGACCGAAAAGACAAAATTGATTACATTTATTTTATAACAAATCAAGCTTACTATTTTAGCACTGTCTAAATTCAGTTTGGCTTGTATGTTTTAAAAAGAAATCTCATAATGTTTTAGAATTAGGTCAATTGGGAAAGAGGTGGTCTTTTGTGGCTTTTTTCAAACTCTTAGACCACGAGTGATTTCAACAACCTCTGCAAGTAGTTGAAAGCCAAAAAATGTTTTAGCTACCATTTACACATGCTTTGTCCACTTGTGATCAAACCGGCAAAAACACCTTTTACTGGTGTAAAAAGGGGCCATAAAGTTCTCCAGATGTTTTTGAAACTTCATGACAGTTCTTTTATCTCAGCATCTCGGTAGAAGAATTATTCATTCAGCATGGCTTAAACTAATGTTGCATTGGCAGGGATTCATCTATTTTTCTTCCTCTTCTTGGAGCCGACAATGTCATTTCTCATCACAATGATGTTTTTGTTCCTTGTTTGCACAGAAATAGCCTCGTACAGATGCGCCGTGTGCTTATGTAAATGCTTGACTTTTGTTATGCTAAGCACTCCGTCCCTTTCATCATTTTTTCCAGCTCTTGGCTGCTGCTAAAGCAACCTCACCTGAATGTTTACGTTTCTTGTTAACAGGGCGGTATATGTTCACCATGACTTGATTTTTGCCTTTGCGCTGCTGGCTGCAATGAGGCAAGCTTCTGCAGGCATCAACATAAGAGAATGTATGTAAATGGACCTTTAAAAGGAGGATATTTAAGATGCTGACCTATACAAAAGACATTAAGCTAAAAAAGAAAATGCTGCGCCTCTATTTGGACCTTTAATTAAATGTTTGATTTGGCTTTACCCTTGTTTCTCATAATACGGCAAGTAATTAATTTCTCTCTGTATTTTGGTGCTGATGTGTTTGTCTGAAGATCCTTATCCAGCAGAAGTGGCAAATTCATTTGTCTGCTTTTTAAATGCTAGTTTTTAGATTCTGCTTTGCTTTGTAATCTTGATGGAAATGGATAACAGGTAGAACTTTCCCAATATCAATTGCGTCGCTATAATTTAATTGTGATTTCGGATAAATTCCCTGCTCAGGAACAAAACGCATGCAGATTCTCTAAGGAGACTGTGCTCCAAACACTTCACGTCACCGTTTAGTTGAGATATATAGGTCACAAAATGGCTAATTTAGGAAAAATCTGGGGACGAACAAGTGATTAACATTCCAGATTACAATTTCAGATGCAATTTGAACCGCTAATACACAGTGATTGCTTGTGAAATATGCAATTTGAAATGGGGTGAACTGTGCATTTTTGCCAGTGATGTTTTATTTTTTTGGAGGAAAGCTTAGAAAACCAATATTGCACCTTCAGTCGGGTAAACGTGAAATCATTCTCACTCTCCGATGTGACCAAGAGCATTTGATCTGATTTAGCTTTCTGTTAAATAAATTGTCAAATGAAGTGCTCTTCTGTGAGCGTCTGCTTCTTCAGTGTCAACAAAAGCTTCACAAGAGCATTGGCTTTGTTTAGTGGTAATTTGAAAGGGTGGAGAGTTTCAGTTTCATATTTCTTTTCAAAACTAAATCAGTGTTTTGTTGTATTTGCCAGTAAAAAATAAAGGGTATGTCAATGTCATCGGAATTATACACATTTCTAAGACCAGTATTGCAATGAAAGTGTAAATTTGCAAGCCCATTATACTATCTGTTTTCCAGTTTTCATCTTTTGATTTATCTATAAGTATATAATACATTTTAATTACATTTATAAAATGAAAATTTGGCATTAATGGTTTCCACAAAGTATCTTTAACATCAATAGAATTTTTTCATTGCATAAAATAATTATTTTGCTGGACAAAAATGTGCTTTAGATGATCAAAATGTTATTAATCCTAAGAAAAAATGGTTATTCGAAGAATTTTTGATAACATTTTAAAATAATGGTTAATTAGTTAATGTTAATGTATTTACTTACATGAACAAACAATACATTTATTAGAGTGTCTATTCATCTTTTAACCTTAGTTAATAAAAACAACATTGTTAAGAGTTAGTTATTGTTAAATTATGATGCATTAAGTATAGTTTATTTATAAATTAAGTTTGAGAGGATCGCATGCTTATGATTGACCATGGCTGGTCCACATTACCTATCATATGATTTCCCGAAACGTACAATATATAAAAAAGCATCAGATTTTCTTATCCTGGCCATCTTCCTCTCAAAGAATCCCTCATCCACCGGTGCTCCTCCTCTTTCCTAGATTAATCCAGGATAGGGTGGCACAGTGGCTCAGTGGTTAGCGGTGTTGCTTTACAGCAAGAAGGTCGCTGGTTCAAGTTCCGGCTGGGCCAGTTGGTGTTTCTGTGTGGAGTTTACATGTTCTCCCTGTGCTCATGTGGTTTTTCCCCAAGTACTTCAGTTTCCTCCCACACTCCGAAGACATAAGTGAATTGAATAAACCAAATCGGCACCGTAGAGTATATGCGCATTTAGTAGTAAGCTTTTAATGCACAAACTCTAATAATCAAAGAACAGGCAAAAAAAAATAAAATAAAAAATAATAATAATAATAATAATATTAATAAATAAATAATAATAATAAATAATAAATAATAATAATAAAAAAATGAATTCAGGAAAGCTCTCTAGACATACCTGAGCTCAGACTCTCCTCTCTCCCTATGAAACAGGAGAGAGCCTTGGACCCAAGGATTTTCAGAGCTCCGGGCTCTATCTCAGGACAGCATGCAAAACACGATTCGTTATTAATCATGTAGACACACAACATTGTAATGTTCAACAAACCAGCATACAGGTCTAGCAGTATTTTATTTTAAAGCATTGATTTTAATGTGCTAGAGTAATTATTTATGTATACAAACATTTTAATAGCTTGGTATCAACTTATTGAACTGTTTGTTTTAAAAAACTAAATAATAATAATGATAATAATAATTTAGCAAATCAGCTTTCCAGGAAAAAAAAAATAGTATTTCTTTGTTTAAATAAACCTACTTAGAAAATGATACAGCACAATGATTAAAAGGGTTATATTATTATTATTATTATTATTATTATTATTATTATTATTATTTTGCAGTATGGATATTTTTAATCGTGCCATCATTTGCCATTTAAACATTTTACTCCACTACTTCCCATGTTTGTCCACTACAAATATGACCTCAATTAATGCATGTTGCTCTGAATATTCTATGTGAATCTGCAAAGCTGTTAGCCTGTGGTTTTAGTGGAGAAGTTGGGGCTTCATAGAGTCTGTGGGCTGAAAGAACTTGTTTTTTTCCCCATTTCCTCTGCTCCCCCACTCTCTTGTCCTCCAGGCCACCCACTTCTACTGCAGTGATGAATAAAACAACAGACGCGGGTTTGTTGCGTTTGTGCTGACTCTCTGTGTTTTAAATGAACTAGCAGACAAGTGCGGCAACACGCTTACAACTCGCGCCTTTCTTCGTAACACACAGGTCACCCGGGGAAGGTCAAGCGGCTTTTGAATACTTCGCTCCATTGAAAAGCTTCCATGCTGTAAATGGACCCCAGATAGGGAAAGTAACCTGGAATGGGGAGGAGAGTGTGAAAAAAAAGCCTGCCATTTGCTGGTGGATGCTGTCGGTGAACCTTTTAAGTTTGATCCCATTCCCTGCTTCATTTCTGCTCATGCCTGATGTGTTCAGTGATGATGGATGATGGGCCTGGGCGAATTGTGTTAGATCTTGCATATCTTCAGCCAAGCTTGTCAGGAGCTGACCAGCCTGCTTTTAAATGAATCCATCCCATCTCTTTCTCTCCCTCCTCCTCTTCGTCATCCTCCGTTTTCTGACAGCCCAGAGTGAGCAGGGCAAGTCTGTGTCTTCTCATGCAGAATTTTTTCACCGAATTACATCAGTGTCAAGCAGGCGAACGCTTCCAGATAATTTACCTCTCAGCTGAGATGGATTTGCATTATAAATAAGGGAGCACTGCCATTTCTGTTATTTAAAATAGCCGTAAGAACTGTTAAAGAGGCCTAACTGAGCACAGAAACCTACTTAAAGTGTCACCATCCTTGTTTATCATCATCATCTTCTGCCCAACTTTCAGAGAGTACAGCTATCTGCTTCACAATGTCACAACAAAGCTAAATGCACTTTCCTACTGCCAACTTGTGGTTACTTCCTCTGTTTAAAAAAGAAAAAAAAAGTGGTCGTCTAGATTTACGGTGGATGTCTTTTAACCTGTAATTGTTGTTGATTTTCACATAGACCTGCGGTAAAATTATTCACTGGTTGTTTATGTGTCTTAAAAGTGATGGGAATAAGGGATCATGTTGGGATTCACTTGAGGATGTCAGTGCTTAGTGCCACAGTTAAAAAGCAACATTTCTACCTCATTACTGAGACCACCTGTGTATTTTCACACACTGGCTGTGTCTGAATGATGAAAACAGTGCCTTCTTAAAGGTAGGGAGGCAAATAAGGCGCATCCAAATTCGTCATAGACTGTCTGCTACAATGTTTTCCCCTTTTTGCACAATCCTTGGGTGAAGTTTGAATTTTGGTAGAAAATGCGGTTTAATGCACATCTGCAGGACACTGGAAGGCATCATTAATTAATTATTATATTTTTAAATAAACGTTTTTAATTTGTCATTGAATAATGTCCTTTTTAAATAGTTACAAATGACACTTGTCTCACCGCTACATTTGCCAGTTGCGATCATTTACTTTTTTGTGGTTTATTTATTAACTAATTTCGTGAGGAGCGCGTGCTTATGATTGAACACGGCTGGTCCAGCATTAGCTGGTACACGATCCACCAGTCAGTAGAGCCTTTTCACATGTCCTGGTTTCTCAGTAGCGGAAGGCATCATATTTGGGTAAACCTAGAGCGCAGTGAATGTGAGAGTACAACAAATATTTTTTTTACAATCTTATTTGCTGAAATAATAAAAGAAAAACTTCACTATGGTGTTATGAAGACTTTCAGTTAAAGGAAAAAACAAATATGCGAGACTGATAACAGCAGCCAGAGGAGAGAATAATGTCAAATTTACTCTCACTGCTATAGACGCTGCATTAGAAACACCTTGCATAAGAGGTAACTAAATTTTTTTAACGTATTTTTACTTAAGGATGATATAATACATTCATAAATGCATATAAACGTTCATTTGTTTAAAAAAAAAATTATCTAAACATTCAAGGATTAAAGATTATGCTCTCCGTTAAACAGATCATAACAGTCTTGTAAAAAGGGTCTATTCTTAACTCACTGTAAATAACCAGAATTTCGTACTTTAGTATCTTCGTTTTGAAAAATCCCTCCTTCCACCCGTACTTCTCCTTCCTTTCTAGACAGGGTGGCATGGTGGCCCAGTGGTTAACACTGTTGCCTCACAGCAAGAACGCCACTGGTTCAAGTCCTTACCAGGCCAGGTAATGTTTCTGTGCTGATTTTATGTTTGTCCCGTGCTTGCATGGGTTTCCCCTGGGTTCCCCACTTTCCTCCTACAGTCCAAAGGTATGTGATATAGGTGAATTGAACAAAACAAATTGGCACTATAGACGAGCTCGCGCCAGCAGTATACTTCAACAGTAATTCATAATTTGTTGCTTATAGCAGGGGAGTTCTCGAGATACAACTAAGCACAAACTCCCCTCTCAACCTTCGAATAGGAAGGAGTCCCGGGCTTTAATCTTTTGAGCTTAGGGCTCTCTTCTGGGACAGCATGCCAAATATGCTTTATTGTCAATGATTAGCTAAGGTTGAACTCTTGAAATTCGCTTATTTCAGCCAATGAATAAAAAAAAGGTCATGTGTTATAGCTCTTAATAATATGGAATGAATGCAAAAATGCAAGCAGAAATTCAGAGTTACGAGTTTTTGCCTTATATTTCTACAGTTATGAGTATATATTTAGCTACTCTGCATAACTGTAGGGAATGCAAGATTGTGTAATTTAATTAGGAATTTATGTTTAACCATTTATGTTTAATATATAATAAAATCCAAAATATTGCAGATTTCAATGACAAAAACTGTAAAATATCATTCATTTGCATATTACTTTAGTCTAAATGTCACATGGTCATTCAAAAATCAGATATGACAATCTTCAGATATGACGACTGTTGTTTAGGAAACATTTCTCATACTTTTCCCCCATGGAACCATCATGCATATTTTTAAAAGTTCAAAAGAGCAGCAATTATTTTAAATATAAATCCCAGACTCAAACTTATGTTGCCTACGGCACAAAAACATGACGTGTCAGAACTCTGTCTATGAGGGCATAAGTAGTCTGGCTCCAGTAGTCATATTTAATGCAACCTTTAAAATAGCCAAGAAAGGATGTCCAAATATGGGCAGAAGATGCAATATGACTCACTTTGGTTCATTCATCTGTATTGTCCCATATGTCTAGCTCAAGTGTCCATAAAAAGAATGGTGTGGTGAAAATGTTCAAACTTTGCATTTTTATAGACTGTTAGACTGTATGAAGGCTCTGTGCTATATTTAATGCATCATTGAATGTGACCGACAAACAGCTCTTTTAAATTCCTTTATGGGAATGGTGCTATACATACAGATGAGTTTAAAGAATATTGAAATGAAAAGTGTCATCGTTTGCCCACTCATGTCAGTCCAAACCAGCAAAAACTCTTTTACACCTTCTGTTCATCCGAAATGCTTTATAAGATTAAATACAAATAAATTCATATGAGTTGAGTACATTACTCCAAGTCTTCTAAAGAGACATGGTTTCTTTTATTAATGTACAAACATTGATCAAGCTCAACATGCTTGATGTAGAATCTCATTGGTTCTTGCAGAAGCTGAAATGGGCTGCATGACATGCATAAATGAACCTCATTGGTTCTTGTACATCAAGCAATCATGGCTGAGCTTTTGAGACCAAATGCAAATATTGTGAATGTTAGGCTTGTAATGTTTAAGTGTGAAACCTAAATTAAATCTGAAACTAAATCAATCATGTCTCCAAGTGGAAAGGATTAGATTAATATTTTACTAATATACAAACTTCTTCATTTGTATTCCAAAGGTGAAGGATTTTGTTTTGGATTTAAAACAAAGAGGTGATGGAAAATAAAAGAATTTTCTTTTTTTTAATAACTTTTAATAAAGTTTGAACCAATTTAGGACCAACGAGCACTGATTAATTAATAGTTAATCAACATTCCAGTAAGGATTCAAGATTCATTTATATTGCAAATGATGCGAATTCCCAGTGCCACCATATCTACTGAAACGTAAATTAAATTTAAAAGTACAAGGTTTAATTTTTATTTCAACTTACTGAGTGCATTTTACCAGAGAACTAGGCTTTATAGTCATTAAATATTTGGGTGGATATGTCTAAAGCTCTCTTAAATTTGTTCTAGGCCATTAGGCATGCATAGGAGAAGGCATGTAAAAGGGTAACTGCATGTCAACTGCTAGTCTTTAGAGTATCTGTAGCACATATTTCAAAGTCCTGTTTGGCATGGACACATTGTGTACTATTCAAGCATTCATTCATTCATTCATTCATTCATTCATTCATTCATTCATTCATTCATTCATTCATTCATTCATTCATTCATTCATTCATTCATTCATTCATTCATTCATTCTACTTTGGCTTAGTCTTTTTATTAAGCACCACAGTGGAATAAACCGCCAACTCATCCAGCATAAGTTTTACACAGTGTGTGTGCTACCAGCTGCAATCCAGTACTGGGGGAAAAAACCCTGATTATACATTTATTCGTTCATTTTCTTTTTGGCTTAGTCTCTTTATTAATCAGGTCACCATAGTAGAATGAACCGCCAGCCTGTTTTTCCAGCATGTTTTATGGAACCGATCACTGGGAAACACCCATACACTCCCATTTACACACATACACTACGGATAATTGAGCTTATCAATTAAGCTCAATTATCCATAGGAAACCCATGCAAACATGGGGAAAATACGTAAACTCCACACAGAAACAACAAATGACCCAGCCAAGGCTTGAAGCAGTGACCTTCTTACTGTAAGGCGACAGCATTACCCACTGCGTCACCCAGCCGCCCAAAACTAATAATAATTAATTATTAATATTATGAGAGTAATATCTAGGTGCTATCCCTAAACCTGCACTTGAACCTGACCTGAACCCTTGTAGCTACTTGATATAACCTAATTTCTTAGGTAGGTGCACTGCACAGTAAGTCAGCAGTTCGCAACCTGGCGGTCATCTAAAGATTTTTAAAGGGGTCACCACAACTGTAATTTGAGGGTTACAAATACAGAACTCAGTCAAGTTTGGTGAAGGAAACATCATGGATTTCGTTGAAGATGAATCCAGAGTCTTGATGAACTCTGGGAGTCCTGCAAGAAGGCTTTCTTTGCCATTTCTTTGCCAGGTGACTTTATTAATAAGTTATTGAAGTCATTGCAGAGATGTATGGATGCCGTTCTCCAAGCTTATAGTAGTCATACACAATATTAATTATTTTTCCACTGCACCATGACTTTATATTCTATACTGTACATTATTTCTGTTAAGTGACAAGACTTTTGTCTAAGCAAAGTCAGACCTTACTGTCCTAATTAAATAATTAAAAATCAAGGCATGATCATATTTTATTTTGGTAAAAAAAGAACATAATCTAGAGGTCTTTGCCTTTCATATAATCCACTTCTGATACCAAATGATCAACTAATACTTGGATAGGCTACATGATATTTGTCAGGTAGTGTAGTTCTAATGCAGTGTCGCAAATTTTTTAATCATTTAATTATTGTGTGCAAGTTTTTTTTATGGTGGTGAGGGGTTGTTAAGGATTTTGAATGTTGAGAAGGAAGTACACAGTACTGTAAAACAAAGTGCAACTAGTTTTATTTAGAGTTCAGGTTGTTAGAATATGTTTACATAATCCAAATGCACAATCACAAAGTTTTAGCAGATGCTTAGCAGAGACCATATTATTCTAATGACTAGCTGACACGTATTTGCAAAATTACTCCTAGTCAGCAAAACGTCCAAAGGCTACCATTAAATATATAGTGTAGCTTGTAAAAGCACTGGTGGTAATGTGCCTGAATTGCAGACCTCAGAGATGTGAAGACACTTTTCGGATTCAGGTGAAGGAACTTTTCAGCCTCATGGGATTTTATTTTCTTTCTTTTTTTGTAAACTCAGCTTCTCACATTGCGACAACCACAGTGGGGAGCCGGAGCAACAATTGTCAAGCCATACGCAGAGGTGAAAATAACTCTTGGCCTGCCCCACTTTCCCCCGGTTTCTGCTCTCATTTCTTCCGCGCCTTTCCGTCTGGTGGACAGCGTGACTCATTGTTGGACTGTCACTCTCTTAATGATGTCAAAGGGTCCTTCTCTAACAGGAGTCATGCCTTCACGTGCCCATCTGTCTGAGGACTCAGCAGCCCCATTTAAGCCAGGTTTGATTAAATGTCAGAAGCAAAGATGTGTGCAAAAGGAAAAGGTGAAGGACAGCAATGCAGGATGGAAATTGCTTTTGAGGGGCAGGGGAAGCTGGCAGTTCGATGCATTAATGATGAAGGGAAATTAATTTACATTGTAATAATGAAAGTGAGTCTGAGCCGGAGGGAAGGAAGCATGCAGTGGCTTTTGCAGAAGAAAACACAGTCTTTGGGGGATATTTTTCCAATCGCTCTCGAAAAGGATAATGCACAGCAGGTGGCTCATTGCACACACAGGTCGTGTCAAGTCGTCAATAGGGAAAGCTTTTGCTGTTATATTTTTTTCCCCGGCAAAGTCCTTTAATATGGCCGTTACACACTCGCCTGAATGATAATGGACCCTGGTGTAAAGCTGAATGCATAACAGTTTTAACCACCTGTGACTCAATTGCGGTTCCTTGTCTTGTTGCAGCTGTATTATGAGACTCACAAACACAAATTAACAGCGTCTATAGTCTCATTTGTACTTATGTTACACTCAATTAACCCACAGCGAGTTCTTTTAGATGGAAACTGATTTACTTTGATTTAAATTTTGGTTTCAGATGTAAACAGATTATCATAGGGCTGATGGATGTACAGATGAAAGTCCTGCTTTTATGAGTCATTTTGTTCAATTTAATTAAAATTGTTTCATAATATCCATTTTTTTTGTGCTATTGCAGGTCACAAATATAAGTTAACTCTACACTGTTCAAGTTTACTATCCTTTTGTTAAATTAATATATATACAGCAAGATCTCTCTCATGCATTTTTACAGCAGTTTAATGTAGTGGATGTTTTCACCCCGATCATAGCACAATGGTGGTAATTATGTTTTAGTCAAAATCTCAAAATATGTGTCAATGCGATTTTTTTTCCAGAAATCATCCCGCTAGCTGAAACCGAGAGAAAGTAATGGCCACATTAACACTCAAAATCACCCCAGAGTGGATGAAAACATCTCCAACAGTACATAAGGGTTAATATTGTTGTTAAAGCTTTAATCAGCTTGATAGACTGACAGACTGTTTATTAGTAAGTAGGGTTTCTGTGATTGATCATAATAAAGTGCTAATTTTTTACCATTTGTGTTAATGCATTTATGCAATGTCTGAGCAGCGTTAAAGGAATCAGTGTAAAGACAGTTAAATGTCACTATAGAAGCACTTCTGTGCCAACTTTGAGGTGTAAATATGGTAACTATAGTGCAGGTGGTGTAAGGTAGAAGATTTTTTCCACACATATTTATTTGGAATGCCAGAGGAACATATCATCCAAACTTATTCTTTGCCAAGTCATGTTATTTTTATTTGCTTTGGGAATAACAAGACGACTTGGAGGAAACAATAGGGAGAATCACCTAATTCTAGCTCTATCATATTTCCCTTGCACAGCATGGGATCTGTTCTCCTTGCACCTGAACTGTCAAAAACAAACAGTTTTCAAAATGTACTTCTAGTGGACATCTCGCATACATGCATTCGGATATGACTTATTATAAGTAAAAGTAAAAAGTCATTTGAGCTGAGCACATCTAGTGCTCTCCAGTCTAGTGCTGTCCAAGTCTTTCACTTTTGCGTGTAAAAGGATTTTGACAGTGTCTTCTAACTTATATTAAGTGTGTCTATTTTGTAAAGCTATTTTTGCCCAATAAATAAAATACAAATACATTAATATTTGTACCATAACTGATGGTAATAAATAACAAATTGCATCCTAAATATTGATTATTTTCTCAGCTCTCCCAAATAATTGTCCAGGCCACTTTGCTCTTGGTAGAGAGGAGAAAATTTTATATATATAGCACCATGCCTGGACATAGATCACTTCTACCTTATGAGCATTGACTCTGCCTATTTTCCGCTACGTTAATTTGAGCCTTACTTATTATAGTATGTTCATCAAAATGTAAATGAGATTATACTTATTTGTTCTTTAATTTGCACATTGTCTGTAAATCATCCTCAGAAATTTACACAACCATTGCCTCTGTTTTGGAATTGTGCTCTCAAGCATGTTGGCCCTATTTGGTGGATATACAGTAACTCTTTATCATTTGAAACGAGTCTTATAAAGCTAAAACAAATGCTTATCATCTAAGTGTAATATATTAAAATAAGTCTCAAGGCTCATTTATACTTCTGCGTCAAACACCGGCGTATGCTACGGCGCTGACGCATAGCCCTTCGCCGTGGCCATCGCCGTCACTGACGTGCACCTCTCAAAAAATGTAATTACACGTCGCAACGACGCGTAGCGCAAGCTCTGTGATTGGTCGGCTTGGTAGGGCTGACGAGTCTGGGCGGGACCAAGAGCCGCGCGAATGGTGCGACGCCGCGAGCGATTTTTAGAGTCCTGTGAAGGAGCTCCGGATGGAAAGTTTTGTTTTGTGTTTACCTCATAGTTAAAGTTGTTGCACGTCCGCCAGTTCCTGCCTCAAAATGAGCGAGTTTGAGCCACTTGTACACCCCGGAAGTGTTCAGGAAAAGCAAAAAAGTAGTGAAGAAACTCGACACAAGGGGGCATTTACACCTCACTGCCAACTAGCGTTTCGGAAGTGTTAATGCAGACCGACAGAGACAGCGCGCAGAAGTATAAATGCACAGCCACGCGCGTTGCATGCGCCGTGGGTTACGCCGGTCACCTGACGCAGAAGTATAAATCAGGCTTCAATATCTTGTATACAGTAAAACATAATAATAAAATAATTTGAGCGATTTCAAATATTTGACTAGAAAGCCACTTAAAAAGATGTTCAAATTAATTTGATGTCATTTTCACTTGTAATTTTGGCTTGATTTGAGATTAGGGAACACAATACAGCATGGGACTATATCAGGCTTATTTATAGCTTGTTTTAAATATTTTATTAAATCACAATTTTGATAAGCAGAAGATTGAATTGAAGATTGAATCTTCCTATTCCAATATTAAAAATTGGTCACTGAGTAGACTGAATTATTTTTGAATCTCAGTATGTCATTCAGGTTTTGCAGTTGCTAAATACAGACGTAAACATGATTTAAAATGTTTTAAAGTTGTCCACTTTCAACCACTTCTAGAGGTAGTAGAAAACACATTTGATGGAATTGCTTTCGTAGAGTAAAAGCTTACAGTGAAACAGCTGCATTAGACCACCTACTCTGTCTACTGACCTAACAAGTGAGCGTTTTGGCACTTATTGTGAGAAAGCAATCAAAACAAGGTATTCACATTTCACTGTATTGTACCAGATTGCAATCAACACCCTAGTTGCCATCCAAATCCTTTTCATTTGATTACTTGCATGGGGATTGTTCATCTGCAATATTACCTGTGCAACATGGGCTTTAGAAACGGTGCCACAGTCTCTCTGGTTAATCAGCATGGTCAGGACACCAGCACACCGACATCTCATGCTGGGCCCCGGTGTTGAAAACAGCATATTTATTCAGGTCTTTCCAGCAGTGATGTCATCATTGTTATAACATGATGATGATGGGCTCTGTTAAAAATAACTGCAAATAACCACAGCGGGTTGCCAGTTGTTCATGACAGTTTAATTAAATTTCACCCACGGCCCAATAAATGCATGCAAAGGCTTGAGGACAGACTACCGTACATTCTCAGACAAAAGCCAAAACAGCACCGTTTGTTTGCATGCTGGCGGACGACAAGAGGTCCGCATGACTGCAAAGCAAAAATTGAGAGTTATTAATGGCTGACAGTGCGTGGCGGGCCGCTGCCAGTATGATAAACAGTGCTCGGTGTTGCTGTTTTTATATCACATATTATATCAGGCCATTACTGCACTCAGTGGTCTGCAAAGCTCATTAATCCGCCTTGTCTCAAAGGTGTCACCGCAATCGGGCTGTCCTTTTTAGAGACGTGCCCCTGTGGCTGTAAATCTGAGCCCGAGATGTGGAAGTCCTCATAGCATCTCAAACTAATGCATCATCATCGTCATCATTATCATTATCAGGCTGTGCTGACGACTGAGCTGCCTTCATCATCAGCAAGGGCCACAAGGGGGGATCGGAGTTGCAAGTACTTTATCTTTGTGTACTTTATCCTTACTGCTGTACTGGATAATATTGATCTGATTGACCTAAGAGGTCAAGCTTTGGCTGGTTAGTATCCAGTTCAGCCCCTTTGATCCTTTATATTGACGGCAGTACGAAAGTAAGTCTATTTTGTTGCACTAGAGATGTTTTATTCTGAAATGACAAGTTTTTTCCACAGTTTTTTCTACATTTTTTTTAAAAAGTGAGTAAACTGGTTGGCGTGTCATGGTGGCGCAGTGGGTAACATGATCACCTCAAAGCAAGAAGCTCGCTGGTTCGAGCACTGGCTGGGTCAGTTGGCATTTCTGTGTGGAGTTTGCATGTTTTCCCTGTGTTGAGGAGGGTTTCCCCACAGTCCAAAGACGTGCGCTACACAGAATTTAATAATGTAAATTGGCCATAGTGTATGTGTGTGTGTGAATATAAGAGTGTATGGGTGTTTCCCAATGTAGGGTTGCGGCTGGAAGGGCATTTGCTGCGTAAAACATATGCTGGATAAGTTGGTGGTTCATTCTGCTCTGGCAACCCCTGATGAATAAAGGGACTAAGCCGAAAAGAGAATGAATGAATGAAACTGGTTGCTTTAACAATAAGTTGCCTTTACTTAAAATTTGAGAAAACTTGTTACTTTTAACTTTTAAATGGACTTAATTGTGTAACTATGGACAGTCCATTTACTTTATTTAACTTTATTTATGTTAAGTCAACATGTTTGCTCACTTTTAGGGCATACTCACACTAGGTACAGTGGCCTTGAACGGCGATGAAGCGTGATTGTTACCCCTCCCCTCTCCCCCGATGGCCTGCACTCATACTGTATTTTGCCTTCTGAACCTAAGCACACTTACGTTATCAATGATGCAACTGTTCAGTTTGACGGGAAGGAAAACGCTCTCGCTCAGCGCAGTGAAGATTGCTTTAGTCATTAGAGCAGTAACACGCAGTCACATATTTTGCAAAAACAGATTCACAACTTTTGACGCTCATAAATTATCATAAAAGTCATCATGCTGGACGTTTTAGGAGGTTTTCTGAAGGTGCATCTGTCGTGCAGTGAGGGCTTTGGGTCTTTCATAAACTACGACAGTTTGTGTTCATTGAATAGCAAGAATGATTAATAAATTCACATGAAAATCCCTTAAAAGTGACTTTGCGTACTGTGCCAAAATCCCAATTGAACCACGCTTTGGCACACCTCTTCCAATCGGGCCAGGGCTGGCCAACTGAACCATGTCTGAACCCCATTCGGAGCATGCACACTTATTTGGAGCCTAGGCACTGTACAGACAGCATAGTGCGAGTTAGTAAAATCAACTAACCCTTTTGTAAAGATCCTGGTATACTTAAAACAAAATGTGCAACTGAAGTTATATAATTTTGAACAAAATCTGGTCAAAACAAGTTCGTTTTGAGTTTATTTCTGCAGTTTGAAGCTGCTCACCATAGCAAACTTTTGGTCAAGCTCATTTTGGCTCTTAAACACTTTTGACCAGTAACAATTATTCAATCAGTGTCTCTGTTCTGGAACTCTACATTGTTTGACCTGTGATTTCCTCCCTCTGATATGTTTCCCATTCTACAGGCGTCAACAGGAGAACAACATCCAAAACAATAACAGTCACATGAATACACTGGAGAGTCTAGTAGAAGAGCTGGTACAGATGTATTTGCACCTGTTTGATTGTTCATGCAGAGATTTCAGGAGTTCACACTTAGATATGCTTGGCATTAATAGCAGATTTGGCATGCTGTCCAGGGAGAGAACCCTGGGCTCGGAGATAATTGAGCCCAAGGCTCCCGCCTGGTCAAAACTCATATAAAGGGGGTCCAAGATCAGGTTGATGGGGCGGAAGGGGGGATTCTTCCAGAAAATAGGGCAGTAGGATGAATTCTGTCTATTTATTGTAAGCTTGGATCAATCTGAATAGGATTATTACTGATTACAAATGAGAAGTCAGCCTTGATCAACCATATCACGTGCTCCTCTCAAAATTAGTTTATAAAAAGACACGGAAGGGGTCACACACCGGACAAGAAGCCCACCTTATCTTTTCTATGAGTTTTTGCTCACCTGCGGTGCCACTTGGCATCTGTCCACCACAAATAGAAAACAATGTAAAGATGGAATGTGCTTCTTGGTGAGTAGGCTGCTTGCCTGATGTTTATGAAAATATTATTCTGTGTCAGCCAACATTGTTGTGTTTAGGGGTACATGCGAACAATGTTATACCGCCTATGCAGTGCAAGGGTGTTGCAGTGATCGAAAACATTATACCATCACTTTTTGCCCTCAAAAGAAGAATGAAAATAACTTTGTTTGAAGTATACCCAGGCCTTTATAGTGCACTTGGCTGCTTTGAAATTGCAGCTTAGGGTTGTTGCGAGTAAAGGGTTTGAAATGAGGTGCCCATGAGAAAAAGTTCCAGGGGGTACAATGCTTTTCTAGTAGTGTCTTTGAGATGAATTTAGATGGATGGCTCTCTACAGGTATTACAGGCCATCCTGGACTCACTATAAAATAGCTTCCAAATAGCAATTTGCTAGCAAATGCAACATGTGTCTTAGCTCCATTACACTCCCAACCCTACTCACTAGGGTTTGCAAGACAGTGTGAACTGCAAAGACATTTTTTTTTTCACCCAGCTGTGGTCCTCTCAAACTGTCTAACAGTGACAGGCTTGACAGTGTGCACCAATATAGAGCCTCTAGCTGCTCTGAATGAAGTGTAGGAGGAAAGAAGTCGCCTTTCGTTTCCTTCAGTTCTCTGAGAGATAGAGCACATTGTATTACCCGCTTAAGGCCAATTATCCAAGTGCTAACTTCAATGAATTGAACATTGTTTGAAAAGCTTAGTGTGTCGCAGTCATTAGCGTGAGACAGACTTATTGTGGTATTGTTCATAATCTTTTTTTTTTTTTTTTAATAATGTCCTGTGTCCTTAATTACAATTAATAAAACAAAAAAAAAAACATGATTACTTCCACTTTTAACTTTAATGTGCAGGATTTCCAGTGTCAGTAAATAGACTAATTACATAGTTATATTAGATACATTAATATATTTCAGTAAATTATACCAGGAACAGGGTTAGAATACTTGAAAATGCTTGAATGCTAGTATTTTCAAGGTATGAAAAGTGCTTAGATTTAGATAAGATATCTTTTTCTTAGTCTCTATTTTAAAGGTCGCCACAGCAGAATGAACTGCCAACTATTCCAGCATATGTTTTATGCAGCAGATGCCCTTCCACCCACAACCCAGTACTAGGAAACACACATACACACCCATTTACACACACCCAGTTCAGTTTATTCAATTCACCTATACCATATATCTTTGGACTGCAGGGGAAACCCACGCGAACATGGAGAGAACATGCAAACTCCACACAGAAATGCCAACTGGTCCAGCCGGAACTCAAATCAGCGACCTTCTTGCTGTGGGGCAACAGTGCTAACCACTGAGCCACCATGCCTGCTTTCATAATAATTTCTATTGCTAAATAGATAATAATAAGTAAACTATATTAAACTTATGTTTATTGCATTATATAAAAACTGGAGATGCGTCTGTAACATGATCTTGCTGTATTTTCTGTATTAAGCAGTTGGAAAAGACACAAATGAATGGAGATTACCACTTCATGAGTAAACAATGCATGAAATTAAAATAAAATACATATAAGATGTGGCTAAGTGACATTTAAAATAGTAAACCATGCCAATTCAATTATGGGCTTTGGGCAAACATACCATCAAAAATCCATTGAAGCACTATACTATAGAATTCTATAACAAAGGTCTTATTGTATATTTTCATAAAGTACGTATATGTGTGTAAATATTTAATTTGATTTGAAATGCTGTAAATGTACCTGGAAAGTGGTTGAAAATGCTTACATTTGACTTTGGGAAAGGTATAAGAACCCTGCAGGAACAGCTAACTGCTATTTGTTGCCTTATCAGTTAGTGCCCTTGTCCTATTATTAGTCTGTGTAGCCAAAGCTGAAGGAAGTCTATATGATTAGCTGCCATTTCTTGACACTGCTTCGAATTTAATCCAAGAGATTTAAGATTTTATCACAAGTCTCGCCTCAGGAGAAAGCTAATCAAAGTTGGCCCACCATCTGCACGCACGCATGTTATTGTGACCCAATGTTGTTAAAGTGACAAAGGACTCCATGACTGTACTGTATGAATCCACTTGCCCTTGGTATGTCTTGAGCCAGACTCAATGCTATTGCTTTGATTTATTTCTTGAAGTTGTCTTTTGCCCAGCAACTCAATTGCCAGAGAGCCGCAGCCTCTCTGTCTGTTTAGAGCTGCAATCCAGCAGCTTGTAAATCAGAATCCGCAACTACCCTCTCATACTCGCGTACACTAACAGTCTCTTCCTCATCCCAAGAAGAGAAACCCCAAAGGCATAGTGAGTGGGACTGATTAAGACAGGCAAGAATTTGATTCCTGTTGCTTTATTCCTCTTGAGAGTGGCTGCAGGATATTAATCTGGCCAGTGCTGCTTATGAGGACTTGCCACAGGCTCTTGAGCACTTTATTGTTGAATTACATTTTGTTCTCAATCCCACTACCTAAGTGCTTGAGGAAGTCTTTGCCGCAGTTTGAACGAGCATCTGCGTCCTTTCAACATTTTGATTTCTTTAATGTATTTTCAAGTTGAGCCGTCTGTCTTTATTGTTTGGCTTTATTTATTTATTTATTTATTACCAAAATGAAACATGGTAGCAAGGTGCTGAGTTCTGAGTAAAAATTATTTTCTTCATATTACTTTTGTTTTTCATTCAAATATGTAAACATCCTTACAACAAGCTATCTTTGCTTGACTAAAGCCCTGTTTAGATCACACAACCATGTCACAATTTTGGCACAATTTCCTTGACGTAGGGTGTCGCGGGCATTGTGACACAAGATTAAATTATTTCTTCTTGTGTAATGTGGTATAGTTCACAACAACCGATACCATGTCTGTGACTCCTCACGACACCATTACAGAAAGTCTAGCATGTTTATTTTATTTTTTCCCAGATCTTCACGACAAGTTTAGTGTCATGGGTGACACTGTACAATAGGAGCACATAATTTCTCAGTTTTATCCGCTGGTGCTGCTTTTAATCTGCAGGTCAGGTAATAAAAAAACAAGCTGCATATTTACTTTTGGATGGGTCACTGGCGGATAAATCAATCATTCGTTATGCAAACTTTTACTACTGTAAAATAATATTTAAGTGTTTTAAGTAATTTTATTTGACAAACAAGAAGCACATACGGTAGCATAGCCTTGTTTTCAGAGAATATTTTGGATTTTGTTGTGTGTTTGTATGTGCATAAAATCTTACTGTGGTATCCGTAATAACCGTAACCTTCAGAATCAGTCAGGCACATAATTGACTAAACTAAGAGTGAATAATTTAATAATCGGGTCTCATTTAAGTGTTAAAGTCTTGCTAGATGCTCTTGCAAAATAAACATACATTTCCGTTCATAAACCTCCAGTCTTTCTTACTTTCAATTTTATTTTAGGCCAAAGGTCCCCTTTCGTAATAACTTAAACTGTCCAATAATAAGAGGAGGAAATAAATAAGGGGAAGGATCAACAAATGCATGACAGACTAAACATATAAACATATGTGCTTTGTACTTAAGCCCTCTATAAATGATTTATAATCTATCAAATTATGCCACTTTAAATAATGTAACTTTAAATAATCCCTCTCTGACTGACTTTATTTGACTTATTATCTGCCTTGTCAGGGGTCGCCACAGCTGAATGTGCTGCCAATAACTTGGGCATATGTTTTATACAATGAATGCCCTTTAGCCGCAACCCAGAGTGCAACCCTCAAAGCTGGGAAACACCCACTCACTCTCCTATTCAAACACTATGACCAATTTAGTTTGTCCAAATCCCTTAAACCAGTGGTTCCCAAAGTGGGGGCCGGGACCCTCTGGAACATATTGAGCATATTAGAATTACCACATATTTTCACCATAAAAATTATAGTTTTTAATAGTAAAAAACAACAAAATGCAAATTACAAAACTTCAGCCTTTAAATTATTATTATTTTTTTAATAGGATTGGTGTGTTCACATTAGATTAACACAGCAGCAATGGGATCAGCTGCAGCAGAATAATTTTATAGCACCAGGTTAAACTTTGACACCCTTCATAGCAATCAAATACATTAAAAATAAATACAGCCCACAACTTAATATTATGAATGATCTCTGACTGGCGGTCACCAAAATTAAACCAAGAATATACTTGTGCTGAAAACATTGTCCACCAGTCCCTTTAGTTGAGGTTAATATTAAATCCAAGAAATGATTAAATGACCATAAATAATATGGTTGTTAGACTGTTGCACTTTTTGTGTTGTCAATATGCTTGTGTTTACATAGGCCTATTGTTCTGTGTGCAACCTTTGTATATTTATCAACACCTCTGAGGAATTTGGGGGTCACGAGTCAATAGCATTGTTATTTAAGGGGCTGAAAAGTTTGGCAACCTTTGCTCTAAACAGTCTTTGGACTGTTGGGGAAACTGGAGCACCCAGAGGAAACCCACACAGACAACCATTTAGCCACTTTGCGGTCGAATTTAAAATAATTAAGGTGATATTTGCATAATATCTTTCTTTCTTGTTAAATACACAGAGCTTTCTAGATTAGATTAGTATTATTACTGTAAAACAACCTTTATTAATCATTATTTAATCATAATTTTCAGTTACTATCCAATCTAATTAAATTATTCTGGATTAATAGATGGCTTTAGTTAAAGTTGCAAACAAATCAAGGCAGATGTGCGTGGACTTAATACCCTCTCTATGTCATTCCCCATCACTACGGATGAAGTATTCGCCTTTAAAGAAGCTTCCACCTTGAGTTTTGTTTCTATGGCAACTCTATTCTGTCCTCAGATAAAAGAGCCATTATGATGTTTTGCAGTGGATTGGAGAGATTGGGTGAGGTTTTTTTTTTTTTTTCTGTAGATTTCTCTCGTTAAAATCCTGACAGTTGGCACAGGGTCCTGCATGTAGTGTCTTGTCCACAACTGACCAGTGACTCTAATGTGATATGGGCACATCTTGAGTGTCTCCCCTGTGCCACTCATTGAAAGAACACCAATTTGCCCCCACATGCTGCGCAAATACTCTGCTTCAGTCTACTTCCCACATGCCGCTGAGAGTTGACAATTTTTTGACGTAGCTCTCATGTATACAGGTCGACAAGATTCAATTTCCTTGTACATAGATATACAAGATTCAATTTTAGGCCCTAAAATACTGTTTTCCTCTGCAGGCAGACCTGTAGAGACCAACAAGTATGAAATTGCTTAGAGAAATATTTTCTCTCTGCCTGCGCTTTTGGAAACCTGACACATACTGTATGTAGATATCCTTGCGTGCTTAATTATAAACATATTTGAAGTGCTAATATTTGGCAGTCTGCAGATACCTCTTTACTTAAAAGCTAATGTGTATATACTTTTACTTTGTCTAAGATTAATTGATTAAATTAATAAAGTAAGATGCTAAATGAAGCCAGACAGAGTAATAATAATAAAGCATTGATTTTTGGCACTGCTGTGCTGTCTGGATCTCATTGTACATTGAACATCGTGATGATATTTGTGCTGTGCTAGGCTTTTCAAACTTTTTTTGGTACAGCATGTGCATAGTGTTTTATCATTTGTTGTTTTTAAAAATGGAGAACTTGGTGTCTAAGTGATGCCTCACAGAAGGAAGTTTCTGTTTCAAGTCCCGTCTGGACAAGGATGCCTCTAATAGACTAGACTAAAATAAATAGACTAGTCATCAAATAAACAGAAATGAATGACTACACATACAGTATAAACTAAAGCCTGTCTTAGGTGTCTTCATGTCTTCTTAGATTTTCATGGACAGCCCAAGTTTAACCACGCTCTCTATGTTTAGATGTCTATTAGATGTCTGTTAAACACAAAATTTTGCCCATGTTTGTGTGGGTTTCCTCAGGGTGCTCCAGTTTCCCCAACAGTCCAAAGACCTGTAATATAGGTTAATTGGATAAACTAAATTGGCAATAGTGTGTGAATGACAAAAATGTGTGGGCGTTTCCCAGAGCTGTAGGTTGACCTCCCAGTGCTGGGTTACTGCCAGAAGGGCATCCGCTGTGTAAAACATATATCAGAGTAATTGGCAGTTTATTTCACTGTGGGAACCATTGTAAGACAGGGAATAAGCCAAAGGAAAGTGAGTGAGTTAAAACAAAGACAATCTGATAGGTGTATTTATGTTTATTTATATCCTCTGTTTGCATGTTGTTATCACTGTGTTTGCTAGTTACCAAGATACACACACTCTAAAGCAATATAAATAAAGCAGTGTGGTATTGTTAATGTTTACCTAAAATACTACATGACATCTTTATATTGGCCTGGAATGAGCAAACAGCGTTATCAAGCAATTTGTAATTTGCTTAGGTAAATTTTTAGTGTCTATTATTGTGTCCAGTTGTTAACCAAATGATACATTTAACAAATCGTCTTTTTCAGGGGCCATTTTTGATGAGTCTGCCAAAAAGGACGATGAGGTGTTCCGAATGGCAGTGGCGGATCTCAACCTCAACAATGAAATCCTGGAGACAGAGAAGATCACTGTGTCCGTGGAGTTTGTAGATGGAAACAACCCTTTCCAGGCAGTGCAGGAAGGTAAGTCACCTGTTTTCAGAATATGCTTGTGCACTCTACTGGGCTCCTTTAACTAAAGTTTCGACACTGAGAATAATCATTGAGTGAATGATCCTTCTTAATACAATTTACATAGCAATTGGATGAGAAGATGGATGAATGGATGGATGAGATGGAATAGAATAGGATGATTGGATGGATGGGTGGATGGATGGATTATTAGATAATTGTCAGTAGTTAGATATGTTGGTTGGGTGGTTTGATGGTTTAATAGACTGATAGGTAAAAGACAGTGGGTGGTGTTCTAGCTTGCTAAAATCAGTGGATGGGTGGATTTACATGTTCTGTAGGTTAGAAAGATCAATGAATGGATGGATAAATTGCCTAGTGAAGGTAAGCTAATGTATAGGTTACTAGGATCACAGGGTAGATACGCAAATTATGTACAGATAGTGGATGATAGGTTACAATAGTGGGTAGGTATAACACTATTGTATCTATGTTCTGTAGGACAGAGAAATCATTGGATGGGCAGAGAGATACATTAGATCAAGGGTGTCAAACATTTTCGAGGGCGGCAGCACTGCAGTTTACTTCCTACCCTGCTTTAACATACTAACCTGTAGTTTTCAAACAAGCCCGAAGAACTTGATTGGTTTGATCAGGTGTGTTTAATTAAGGTTAGACCTAAACTGCGCAGAGCTATGGCCCTCCAGGAATCGAGTTTAACAACCCTTTGATTTAACCTACGCACCCGGTGATTTAATCCAGTGTTTCTCAAACACGTTCCAACATCGCATGTTTAGGATGTCTCCTTTGTGTCACACCCTTTACAGGTCTTTTAGTCTCTGCTAATAAGCTGATGATCTGAATCAGGTGTGTTTGGTTAAGGAGACTAAGAAAACAAGCAGAGCTGGTTGAAACACACTGATTTAATCTACCAAGCCTATTTACCCACCTAATCATCATCTAGTCTATCCAATCTATCTAGTGACCTAACAAATCCAGCATATCCAGCTACCCATTCGGTGACGTCATAACCTTTTCAACCTATCTACAGTACTCACTCACTCAGTGATCTAAGCTATATAAACTATACACCTATCAAGTCATCTACCTAGCCAATTGATCTATCCACCGACCTATTTAACATGCCTCTCCAGTTACTGGACCTAACCAATCCAACTAATCTGTCAAAATTTCAAGTGATCTATCCACACATCTTCTTATATATCTAACTGTTAGATCACTTGCAATCTCGATTCCTGGAGGGCCACAGCTCTGAAGAGTTTAGTTCCAATCCTAATAACACTCACCTAATCAAACTAAGTCCATCAGGGTTGTTTAAAACCGACAGGTAATGCGTTTGAGCATTTGAAATTCTGTCATACAGCACTTCAAAAAGGGGTGGGGTTAAACGAGATAAAGGGGTTAAAAAAGCAAGTGATTAGTCCATATTTTGTCATGTTTTGATCTTCGATTGGTCTCATTTAGTAAAGTAATGTAATTTCACAGGTTAGAGTTCACCAAGCTTGAACTTTGCAATGCAACGACAGTAAAACATGTTGCACAAGCTTGTGTTTTCGGTCTTCCGCATTTGCATGTGTATAAATGAAAATCTATGGGGTGAAAAGTGCAGTGTGACCACGGCTTAAGTGTGTTGGAGCAGGGTTGGAACTAAACTGTGTAGGGCGGTCTAGTTTGACACCCCTGGGTTAGATGGATCAATGGATGGGCTGATTTGTTGTAGAGGATAAACAGATCGTGGATTGGGTTGGATAATTTAGGTCACTGGATTGGTTGATAACTTGGATACGTTACTTGGTGAAAAGTTAGAATACTGGAGTGGTACTGTAGATCGGTTGGACAGATTAGATAGATCACTGGGTTGGTAAATAGTATCATAGGCTATAGATCTCAGTGTAGGTAGAAACTTGAGTTAAATGAGTGGATTGATTCATTAACTTCAGTGTAACATAAACCAAAATACATCATACACATGACCTGAAGGTCACTGGATGTTGTAAACAGAGCAAATGTAAAGCAGTTGCGGAGACTAACAGTTGCAGGCAGAGAAGTCAAAACAAGTCAATGTTTCATGCACACGGCGGAAGAATCGTAGAGTCTTATGGCAGTAGGCAGGAATGACCTTCAGCGGCACCCTCTGTTACACCGTAGAGGGATCACTCTGTTGCTGTATGCACTCTTCATTTCTGCAAACATGCCTTGGAGAGGGTGGGAGACATTGTTCATGACGTTCATTAAGCTGGACACCATTCTGCTCTGAGCCACTACCTCCAAAGAGACAAATAATGTTTGCATAAGACAAAAGACATGAATAGCCTGCATTTGTTTACTTGCTGTTTAAAATATACACATTTGTATGTAAATAGTTTGGGTGAATCTTAATTTGTACTCTGATCCCCAGTCATCAATTTAACTTAAAATAAGTTTAAAATTTAACTTAAAATTTAACTTAAAATAAGCCTAAGTTTATATATATATATATATATATATATATATATATATATATATATATATATATATATATATATATATATATATATATATATATATATATATATATATATATATAATTTATAATAAAGCTGTGCTTCAATCCTCAACTTTATATGCTCACGCGGCCTAATGTTTTGCAATTGTCTGCATTCAACACAAAGGCAGCTTTCGGAGGTCAGCATTATCTCATATCCAAATATTTGATTGCAGATCAGCAGGATGATCTAATAATGCCATGATGCTGTGGTTTTCTCAAATTAGTGCTGTTAGTTCTTGGAGCAGGGCCATTTTCTGTTATCCTGCAGGAAAAAGAGGACAGGTACAAGACCCCTGGATCTCTGCCATTCATGCATCAGCAGGTTCACTGTGCTCTATACAATTGCAGAGTTCAGTTAACTAGCACTTAATCTAACTTTGGCATCTTCTGCTCTTCCTCCCTTTCTGCTATATAAGTTTTATGTGCCTGTTCTTATATGTTCTGATGTATTACCATGACCAGTTTCACTAAATTCCACAACGGAGCAATGATGGATTGAATTCTGCTGAATTGTGTCTGAACTCAGACAGTGTGTGATATTTACACAGAGGGGATTCACTAAGTAGGGATTATGTTGTTTATTTGCATGCTCTGTCTGTTGTTGTTTTTTTTTTTTTTTTTTGGCAAAAGATTGACTAAAGGAGATCTTAATATAATAATGCAAAAGACCAAAAAAAAAAAAAAAAACGATGCACACAAAATTTTTTATTGCAGAATTCTTCATCTTACAGGCTGCTTTTAAGTACCAAATTCTGAAAGGGATAAATAGGATCATTAAAATGTGCTGAACTACACCATGCATTGATATATGTCTCATCATGAAGTTCTTTTTCATTATCGGATCATAATTTTGATGAATCGCTGCTCTTATGATCAACAGAGAACGTACACAAACACATCTTTCAATAAATGTGTGTTTACCACCTGCTTAGCATGGGCGGTAATATCGCAACAATAATTGCACTAGACAAATAGCACCGACTGAGACGTGTTTGCACTGTGAAGAATGACAATGGCAGTATAAATAGAGGCTAGTTAAGTTTGATCACAGGTGGTTAGTAAATTAGATGTAGGTTTATGAGCTAAATGGCACACATTATGTTAAGCGCAGTGCTATTTCAGTTTCATTGAGATGGTATTGCAATTTGTATTAATAATTTGGTTTCTGTTTTTTTATTTCTAATTTGACTTTTACTTGTTTTATTTTGTTTGTGTATATAAACTGTCTATAGAAATCTTTTATTTCAGCTAGTTCAGTCGTACATGCTGAATATATACAGCATATATGACTGAACTAGCTGAATTTTTTTTTTTTTTTTGTGAATGTTGAAGGTGACAAAAATGTAATAATTTATATGGTTTTACAGTTTATTTAACTAATAACCATAAAGGACAAATTGATAGGGGTCAAAGACCTATTACAGTTTTTTTTTTTTTTTTTGTCACACATTTTACAACCCTGATGATAATTAAAAAAAAACTCTATACTCAAAACTCTAAACAGTGACAACTTCTAATGGATTGTTTAAAACTGTGCATGCTGGATTCATTTGTTTAGACAAGCCTTGCATTTGCTGGGTCATTGGTTTACATAATCCTTTTATCATACAAATACTAAATGAACACAACGTTAGAACACACACACACACACACACACACACACACACACACACACACACACACACACACACACACACACACACACACACACACACACACACAAAATACACATCACTTCAATAAACAATCATTAAAAATCATTAAATATTGTTGGTTAAAAATATTGTTGGATTTGACTACAGATTGTCCTTCACATCAGGGCTGTTTGTCAAAAATCTTGTAAAGAACCTTCTGTCAATGCAAATCCAGGCCTGACATTGGTCTGCTGTGGTGCTGTGAATGGACTCTTTGCATACAGTAATGTCAAATATAAAATATTGTCTGTAAAACCCATCTAGAACTCATATACAGTTGGAGTCAGAATTATTAGCCCCACTGTATTATTAGCCACCCCCCCCCCTTATTTTTTATCTTTGCCATGATGACAGTAAATAATATTTGACTAGATATTTTTCAAGACACTTCTATAAAGCTTTAGGTAAAGGCTTAACTAGATTAATTAGGTTAACTAAGCAGGATAGTGTAATCAGGCAAGTCATTGTTTAATGAAGGTTTGTTCTGTAGACTATTGAAAAAATATATAGCTTAAAGGGGCTAATAATTTTGACCTTAAAGTGGTTTAAAAAAATCAAAACTACTTTTATTCTAGCCGAAAAAAAAAAGACTTTCTTCAGAGGAAAAACCATTATCAGACATACTGTGAAAATTCCCTTGCTCTGTTAAACATTATTTGGGAAATACTTAAAAGAGAGAAAAAAAATAAATAAATAAAAGGTGGACTAATTATTCTGACTTTAACTGTAAATGGAACAAGGATGAATAATTATGAAATCTAAAGATAATGTAGTCCAGTTGGGTAATTTTCTCTGGTAATTGATGTAATTTGATTTATCCTAAAACTTATATGTAATAATGTACATTGGTTTCCATGTATCAAGAGTAATGCAACACTTATTTTTTGAGTGCAGTTGATTGTTACATCATGTTAATTAAATGAATAATGTGACGGGGGTGAGGTGTCTGACTCTCAATATCACTGTTGGGAACTGAGCGGGTTAATAACTGTACTGTGGTGTTTGTAATTGTACTATGGAGTGAATTTTGGGCGGCTGCTGCGATCGGATACTATACCAAAGTTTGCTACTTAGGGGTGTTACAGTAGACCAAAAAACTGAGGAGAAATAACAAAACGGGAGGGTGGTGGGAGGTGGGTCTAAAATACGGGAGACTCCTGGGAGTGTTGGCAGGTATGGTTGTGTTTGGAAATGATATCAGTTTGATGATCAAGTGTGTTATATTGAAAGGTAATCCTAGTTCAATGAACTAGTCAAGTATCTTTGACTAATATGTATTGTATCTAAGCATTTGAAAAAAGAGTTAAGAGTTTAACAAAATGGGCAATTTTGGCAATGGTAGTGAATTTTGTGCCTCGTGTTCTGAAATTTGGGGCAAAACAATAAAAAAAAAACTGTAAAACACACATACACATGTAGGAAGAATATTAAAACCCTAATAATAAAAAAGTAAGTCAAAATTACTTGATATTTTGGTCTGTTTAATGCTATACAATTCTGTAGAAATTATTATTATTATTATTATTATTATTTTTATTTTTTTTATTAACATCATCATTTTACTCATGTATTATGTGTGACCAATGTACCATGCCATGTATCATTTTGACAGCTTTAAGATCTTTTATTAGGCTAATCATCTCCCTTTTGACAAAACGTGGTTGCAAATATAAAACATAACCCCAAAAGAAGCAGAACATGACATGGCTGTTTTGCAACATGCCTGTTAGGTAACATCCGCTGCTAACGCTATTCAGATATGTTAATGTAAACATGGCTGACATTTTTCTGACTCTCATTCCCTTCATTTAATTGTCTGTGAGGCTGTCGCGCCAGTTGGCAAGCATCTTGGCTTTTTGTTCTCCTTCCCCTCTGAGTGTGGATGAATTGAGCTGCGCCACCATCCTTTTAGCCGTGTGGGGTCTTGGAGGTGAAGGGGAAAGTGGGACATGTTGTAGTTGACCCCTGTTATCTAATGGAGAGTCCTGCATTAGCTAACTACACCCTCTGCTCTCGATGGGTCTTCTAGCTCCCATAAAGCACTCCTTTAATATCCTTTTCTGTTATTTGTCTGAAGATTTTCCGTAAAGGAGCCTAATTACAGGTGCACATGTGTTGTGGTTCAGCATGAGTGCAGATGATTCTGCTTCTTATGGATGTATAATTCTGGACCTCGTTATTTGTTCCTCATTTGTTTAAACATCTGTTTTTTCTCCTCAAACTCAGCTTCCTGTTATGTGATTACATGAAATGCTTCTAGAAAACCTTGTCTCTCATGTACAATCTGTTCAGGATTGGGACTTTTTAATAAGCCAAGAGATAAAAAACAACTTTTGACAAAAGAGGCTGAAGATTTGACAGATTTAATCGACTTTCTAATGCGTAGATCAAGATGATAGCACATCTGTTTCTGATATTTCTTGTTTATTAATTGTAAATGAGGCAGAATTCCAGGAATTCACATTAATGGTGATTAGCATTAGCATGCTAGGATTAACACAAGCTGCAGGTTGCAGTGACTGGAAATTTTGTGAAATGTTACAGTTTCAGGCGAGAGATATTGTAATTAATGTTGCGGAGAATTTATGCAGATGATCAGCAACATCCAATGAGAAGGCAAGAATCTACAATAGAGCACAACAGTCAGGTTCCAGAAAAAATAGAAAAGACTCTCTACAGGGAAATTGATTTTTAACAATAACTGACAATCCTGTAAAGACACACCTGTTGTGAACTCTGAGGTGGTTAATCAATTGTATATGCTTCCGTTCAACCCATCTATTCACATTAATTCAACCTATTTTAAAAACAATAATAGTGCAATTTGTAAAAAAAATTACATCAATTAATCATGATTCTGTTCTGAACATTTCACAAATCAGGGTGGGGTGTTTTTTAACATAAAAGAGTGAAAAACAAACAATCAAACACAAAAACTAAATCTTGCACTGTACTGCAATGCAAAAAATAAATAAATGAATAAATTAAATTAAATTAAATTAAATTAAATAAATTAAATTAAATTAAATTAAATTAAATTAAATTGAATTAAATTAAATTAAATTAAATTAAATTGTTATTTTACATTGTATTTATTTATTTATTTATTTATTTATGTATTTATTTATTAGCAAATAGGCTTTTTTTCTGTCTTGTTTCTGGTCCAAAATTTCTAAAAACATTATCTGGACAAGAAAAATATAGTTTTCTTTATTTATTTATTTTTAATAATAATAAATAAGTTTTTATGAGTTTGTTTTGTCTTGTTTCTAGTCCAAAATATCTAAAACAATTAACTTAAGAAGCATTTTCTGCACAAAAAAAATATAGTTTATTTATGTATTTGTTTGTTTTTATTAGTATATACATTTTTGTCTTGTTTTTAGTCCAAAATATTTAAAACAATTAAATTAAGAAGCATTTTCTAGACAAAAAATTTTTGTTTTATTTTCAGAAATAGTTAGTCTGAAGTGTTTTTACCTTAATAAATAAGAAAATAATCTGCCAGTGGGGTAAGTACATTAATTTTGTTTTACGTTTAAAATAGGATTATTTTACATACACTACTTTACTTTTAAAGGTGCACTGGAATGGAAATGTGTGTTCTGTGTGAATAAGCCCTAACAACTTAATGGGAACACACCTAAATTGCATTATTTATTTTTATTTTTTTTAGCTGACTTTGAAAATATTTGCTTCACGTTATGATGGAAACCCAGCTATTGTTATTTTTCTTTTCAAAAGCAGCCAGATTGTTCTCAGGACTTCCAATAGCCTGCTATATCTGTCTATATTTGCATGTACGTGTGTACGCCTGCACATAGATTGCTTTGTTCATCTAGTTTTCTCTGTGCGACGTGTTTCTTAACCATCAGCGGCTTGTCTGAACTGCCATCTAAGTCAGATTCCCTTTGAACTCGCATCAGTAATTACAGTATGCTTTTACATTGATGTATCTTGTTTTGTCCTTTTCATTGAAGCATCATCAGGCTCACCGGGGAGCGTGTCTGTATGAAAGGTCAGAAGCACTGAAGGATGACTGGTGAATTGACGGGCCCTTCGCATACATTTAGGTTCTGAGAAAAAAGCCAAATGGTCTGCATGCAGTATACAGTAGATTTATTTGAATTAGTTTAATTATTTTGAAGGCCAATCACCATAAACCACTGCTAATCTGCATGATGGATCTTTTAATTATGAAGAACACACACAAACCAGAGCACCAGTCAATATAAACACTGAGACAGAAATGTCCGCATTTAGTAGTCGATCAATATGGGGTTTTATGGAGATTCTTGCTATTTTTAAGTCCAGGTTTTGAATATTCGGCTACATGCTTCAGTCATATTTGTTTATTATGAATAAAAATGTGTTCTCTGCAAATAAGTAAATGAATGAATGATGATATTATTGTATCTTTCTGTTTTTGACTGTAATGACGTGCATCTTTTATAAAAATGCTTTTCAATGGTAATTATTGTAAAAATGCACTAAAAAATAAACCTGAAATGAATTTAATTTAATCTAAGATGATCTTGAGTTTCATATATCCATTTGTACTGTGAGCTAAAGAAATGCCTGTCACTATGGCCACTGTACATCTGTAAAAAAAACATATTTCCTGGAAACATGACAGGGTGTCATTCAGAAGACCTCCATGTAATGCTTTTAACAGAACTGTGTACTAAAGCTTCATACTATAGTGACATTACTGTTAAAAATGCAATCTCTTCCTTTGTGATAAAATTGATGTTTTTTTTAAATATATATATTTCTGCTAGACGCTTATTGTAGTGTGTACAGCATGTCAAGGGTTTGACATCATGATTTAGTGTGGTGTGTTATGGAAAATTGCACTATTCTTTATGAACAATGGTGACAATGACATATATAATGCAGGGTCAAATATAACAGACATTCACTCTCAAGGGTAGGATAAAGAGACTAATTATAATGATGAGTGAAGATGTAAAAAGCAGCTTGAAGCAGAACACGCATAACATAAAATACAGTATGTGTGATTACTGCATTATTTAGTTTTTTCCTTATGATGAAAATTCTGAAGAAAATATTATAATAAAATGGTAAGTGAGGTTAAATAATACAGTGATTTCTCTTGTTTTAAAGTGTTCTCTCTCACTAAAAATTGACATTCTCTGGGGGTGGATGGGGGGGGGGGGGGGTTACTGTGAAAGGTACCTATTTGTACATCTAGTTTGTGGATTAGATCTCATTTTGGGGACCAGTTGTGCAATTAAATATTTGTACCTCTACCTCTATTCACAAAAGTGTACTTCCATTTTACAATTTTTCTGACTGTGCTCATTTACATTACAGCAGTTTACTAAAAATGGGAACATTACAATTACACAAATCTGAGAAAAAATAAATAAAATTTTAATACATTAAATAACTGTAAAAATTAAATTAAATTAAATTAAATTAAATTAAATTAAATTAAATTAAATTAAATTAAATTAAATTAAATTAAATTAAATTAAATTAAATTAAATTAATAAACACACACTCCTGTAGTTTGCCATTATCGTTTTGGTTGCCATGTACGTGCATGTTTGCTTGCATTACTACATGCATTGACAGAACACTTACATGATTTTTTTCTTTAAAAAATATGGCATTTAGATTGCATTTTGCTGACAAAGGATGTGCAGATCCACATGCAGTTTATTAAAGAGAAGTCATGCAGTCAATGGTTAAAAACAGGAGCATATAGTGTCATAAGGGTAATTCAAAATATATGGTCAAAATACAGGCTAATGGTCAGGCTGTACAGCAAATAATCAAAATGTTAAACAAGACATGGATCAAAACACGGCAAGCCCAACAGAAAAAAAAAAAAACGTTTAAAATAATTTTCATGGGAAAACAAGACTCAGCAAAGTGTCTGTGAAAAGTTAGTGGTGTGTTTATATATATATTATATATATTATATAATATTATATATTATATATATTATATATATTATATATATATATGGCCCATGTAATCAGTAATCATGAATTTCAGCTGTGTGTGTGTGTGTGTGTGTGTGTGTGTGTGTGTGTGTGTGTGTGTGTGTGTGTGTGTGTTTGTGTGTGTTTGTGTGTGTGTGACCAAATTGTTGTCAGCTGTGACAGGAGTTGGTGAGTGCAGTTTGCTGTGGTTAGGCAGGAATACCGTAAGTAATTTTCAGCTGAGAAAACACAGCTTGTGATCACAACACCCCCAAACCAACATTTCTGTTTAAAAAAATGTGCAAAAATGCATAAAATGTGGCATTTTTTAGTTGATGCTCATGTTGTGTAATTGCCCTCTAAATTGTAAAGTTTTTCTGGATGATTTAGGCATTCCATCATCTCTGTGTTTGTTTGCATTGGCTCCCTATATTTAGCTGAGTACAATTTTCAAGAACAGTTCATCAATTATTAATTTCATAGATTCGACACTAAATCTCTGTTGAATTGAGGTGTTTCATTATTGATGACGGATAGCAAGGTAAGCTTACTTTCACGCTGGCCATCCTTAGCCACTGGGAACTGCTGTAAATTTGTTGATATTTAAGAACAGTGTGCTTTGCTTTCCCCCCTCATCATTTACCGCATAAATCATGTAGGTCTATAAAACTTATGGGAGTTACAGCTGTTAAACTTAGCCTTAAGGTATTTCAAATTATTTTACAAAAAAAAAAAAAAGTTTTGAAAGGCAAGCATCTTAAACTACAAGAGAGTGAATTGAGCTTTGGCAGGTTTCTCAAAAAAGCCTTAAGCGTCTTAAGTTATTACTTCATGCCAGGCAACTAAATCGGAAATAAATGTCACCTTCTAATATAATTCAATGACTTTCTGTGGCTTAAACACATGGCCAGTAGTTTTTTTTTTTTTTTTTAACTGACTCTGCACTATTGACTTGCTTTACCTAAATACACTATAGTTTAGACTTGTGTGCCCTTCAGAAGTTTATATTCTGCAAGTGACTTGTGACAGCATTTACATATTGTAGCTCTTGATATTATTGCTTTTTTATTGCCATTATCCTCATTTGTAAGTCGCTTTGGATAAACGCATCTGCTAAATGATTAAATGTAAATGCATTTCACTTGTGCTGCAGAAACAAAGCGGCTGTTCTTGTCATCTACTTCATGTATGAACATTATGAGACAAGTCATGAACTAAATGTATTATGATCATGCATTCCAGAGCTGAACCAAAGCAAATATTGTTAAATAATATATGATTTTATGATTTTTCTTTTTTTTCTGAAAATGCTGGAAAACCTTTTTTTTTTTTTTTTTGCTAATGAAGTCTATTATTTGACAAAAAGGGTAGTGTGGATTACTTTGAAGGATTTCTAAATATGGATTTTTTTTCTTTAAAAATGGTCTATGTGTCAGGGTTCTGCCACTCTGGTCTTTGTAAATTCTTGTTTTGGTGGCAGAGCTCTGACACTACCCATGTCCGGTCCTGTTTCTGTCTCTGTGTGCGTGCGCGCCGTCGTGGGTGTACGCAGAGTGTGCGCGCTTCTGCTTGACGCGGCCGCGCGCGCGCTCTGCATCCCTCAGACGCGTGCGCTCTTGTACTCGTGTTTGTGTTTTCGTTTGTCAGCAGCGTGGTGTTTCATTCCCAGCGTCTCAGTCTTGTTGGTTTCGGTTTTGGTCGGCGCTGGGATGAAGCATGCACGCTGCGTGTGTGAGTGCACGATGAGTCATTCATCGTGTGCTCGTGTCTTGCGTCTTTTGTCAAAGCACGTGGCTCGGTGTTTACATTTTGGTCACATGCTTTTGTCGTGTGCTTCAGTGTTGTGTTATGTGAGCGCATGGCTTGTATTGTCTTTCTGTGTCATGCGCTCTCCCGTCTATTGTCTTGTCCCACCCACCTTGTTACCTTGTTTGTAATTATTATTTTCACCTGTCCGCCTGTCTGTTTATTGGTTTGTCTTTCCTATTTATTCTCCTAGTGTGCTCTGTTCTGTGCTGGTCCGTTATTGATTGTTCCCTTCCCTGTTGTATCTGCTGATTTCTAGTCTACAACAGTGGTTTAATGTATTGTCTTGTCAAGTTCCAATCCTTGTCTAGTTGAGTGTGTAATATGTTGTGTTTTTCCCCACATGGGGAGATTTGAGTTTTGTTTTTGTTTTATTTTTCATTAAACTCTTCATTCCCTGCATTTGGGTCCTCGCCTCCTCTTCATCACTCCCGAACCGTGACACTATGTTGAGGCCTGTTCAATAAATGGAGAAAGATCATGTTTTTATATCATGTATGTCTTTGGCTGAATAATAATAATAATGATAATAATAATAATAATAATAATAATAATAATAATTATTATACAATGTCATGGCCATAGAGTAAGCAAGTAATCAGTTTTATTAATGTAAATACTTTGTTTCATATTATTTTAATTCATATATTATTTATTTATTTATATTGTTTTTAAATTTTATTTTCATTTTATTTTCGGCGTAGTCCCTTTACTAATCAGTGGTCGCCACAATGGAATGAACCGCCAACTTTTCCAGCATATGTTATTATGCAGTGGATGCCCTTCCAGTCGCAGCCCAGCACTGGGAAACACCCATGCACCTCTGCATTTACACACATACACTACGGCCAATTTAGCTTATTCAATTTACCTATACCGCATGTCTTTGGAATGTGGGGAAAACCGGAGCACCCTGGAGGAAACTCATGCAAAAATAGGAAGAACATGCAAACTCTCCAAAAATGCCAGACGACCGAGCCGGGGCTCAAACCAGCTACCAACTTGCTGTAGTCGACAGCACGTCCCACTCTGTTTTGTTTTGTTTTGTTTTGTTTGCAAATTTCATAACCAGAAATTTCTTCAACACTCTAAAGATGTTGGGTTCCACACAATCAGTTTGTGTTGGGACAACATGAAGGAATTAGTTTCTACAAATTTAAGTGGATTTAACACAAAACAATTAAGTTGTTTCAAGATAAAAACTAAATAATTGTGTTTCAGCTCGTTTTAAATTAGTAATTTGAACAAACGACAAATGTAAACTATATTTGAGTGAAGTTCACGTCATCACCTTATTCTTCTTCGTCTTCCTCCTCTCATCCGGTTCTTCTAAATGCACATCCTGGAATTGCCTTTCATGGTCTTCACCCTCTAAATGCCCCTTGCCAGTGTTTCTGAGGTAGAGCCACAATCCAATTATCCAGCCTCTAATCAATGGGGGGTGTTTCCAGCAGCGAGTCTGACATTTGTAATAAAGCGATGCTATGATGGCATTCTACAGCTGACAGCTGGGTAAAACCCCGGCACTGTGTTTTGGTGGCATCTCAGAGGAACTTGGCCTTCCAAATGTGAAGTTTGGCACTTCTTCAATGGTGGAACTGGCACTTTCAAAGTTTCCCATGAATGATGGAGGGACATTTCTTTGCGTTTTTGGAAAATGGGAAAACAGCAGCTGGCGGAATGTCTCTATTGGACATGGCAGGAGGGGTAGCCGGTTTCCTACTCCTGCTGAGAGACGCCCGTCTGAGCTGTGAGTGCGAATTTGGCTTGAATGATGGAAATGATTATTGAGCAGATCATTGTGAGAGAGGAGTCAAGCACTCAATAGTCTCAGACTCTAGTGTTATGCAAGATAATTGCTTTTCGGATTTAATTAGAACAAAATTTTTGGAGATTTGGGATATGAGCAGACTTTAAAATTAGTTGAGGTTATTATACTTTACAACCTAATGAACAAGACATTGAATGCGCGTGTACTGTACTTGAATGTTTTCTGTTTTTACTAGTGTTTCACTTTTGTGGAGTGTTTACACAATTTAACTGCTAAAGCATTTATTTTTCAATCACTTGCAAAGTTATTTTGGTTGAGGGATATATTTATTAATTTTTGACTTTAAGGGAATTGAGATTTTTCACTTCATGACCCCTTTTATCTATTTTTTTACTTGTTGTTTCTATGTATTTGTTGTGAAATTTACTAGCAGTTTTGGGAGTAATTTGTTAGAAAATTTTTGTACCTAAAGTAGTATATTTCTTTTCGCTGTACAGCAGTAATATAACACATTATTAATTATTTATCTACGCTGTAAAACCGAAAATTTTATGTAACTCAAACTGTTTGAAGAAACTGATTGCAACAAACCATTTAAGTTTAAAAACCAATCCTAATGAGTACTGTGATTTTAATATATTTGAGTAAATGAAGCAATTTAAGCAAAGTAAAACCCAATAAATGAAAATAACTCAAACTAATACATTAGGGCAACTCAAACTGTTTGAGAAAACTGATTGCTACAACCATTTGAGTTAAAAAACAAATATATATGAGTGCTGTAAACTTACTTCATTAAAGTTGAAGTAGTGAGGTATTTAATTAACTCATTATCTTCAACACTGAGTTCAAAACTCTTTTCAAATGAGTAGAATTAACTTTCAGTCAATTTTGAGTTAACTACACTCATTTCAATTGATAAAGTTGACTGTTGGGTTTTACAGTGCTATTATAAAATGTTATAATCTCAGTAACAGAAGTTACTAGACATTTTACTCAGAGTGTTCATTTTTAAAGAAATGTGTTGAGCATTTGGGATATTTAAGCAAACCAGCTAGGACCAGGCTCACTTAGAGTGACTCACTTTAAATGACAACTAAAATCCTATCTTTTCCATGAGCATCTGAACCCAAGTGGATAAAACTAAGGGGTGCTTTCACATCTGTAGTTCGCTTCATTTGGTCCAGACCAAGGGTAATAAATGATACATTGTTTCATCTTCTGCCGTCTTTGGGTCGTTTTCACGCCACACTGCTGGCTTTGGTCCGAACCAGTTGAAACGAACCAAAATGCAGTCATCTGACAAAATCCACATCTCACATTGGCCAGATGTTGTTGAACATATTTCCTAAACTGCTTATTGATTGGTCAGAATTCACGTGCGGGAAAATGCCAGTGAACTCCCGCAGGTAAACAAAACCTTTTACTCTGGAGGGACGACTCCGCTGGCTGATTGTATCCCTGCTTTAGACAAACTATACATTACGAAAATGAAGCGCGGCCGTGGCTGGAAAACAGTGTTTAATGCATCCCTCGTCATTTCAGGAAGAGACGTGAATTAATTTAGCTTAACTGTGACATGGTCATTTTGCGGAAATATTACCAACAATCCATCAGGTAATGTTTTCCCCTCTCTCTCTCTCCCTGTTGGTAAAGCGCTGTCAACAAATATTTTTCCTCCATATCCCATAATGCACAGCGCATCAGCCTACGGCAGCTGAATTAGTCCAGTACTTTTTGCGGTTAGACCTGTTTTAGTACGGATCATATTCTCACCACAAATGAACCGCTCCAGGGTTCGTTTGAAAGCGTACCGAGACCACCTCTTCAAGCAGGTCTCGGTACGCTTATTTGGTCCGCTTTTGGTGCGCACTCGAGTACAATTGCTGCATTCTCACCTGCCCAAACGAACCGTACCAAAAGGGGAAATGAACTCTAGTGCGATTCAATCGAACTAAATAAGGCAGGTGTGAAAGCACCCCTAAAACTCCTTTTTTTTAACCTCACCTCATCACACACCAGCCCAAAATACTATACATTCTGAGTGTGCCTCTCACAGGTGAGTGGGCTTAACAAACCACCAGAAAAACATAATATTGAACCAGCACTGGGAGAAATTACCACAGCCTAATGCCCCAGTATAGTGAAGAGGGCTGTTAGTGAGTGCCGTCGTTCAGACGAGACATTATTGGCTCTATCACTGTCTATATACTCCCCCTATAGCTGGTGTGTGGTGAGCGCACAGGCACCATTGTCCTGTGACTGCCATCTTATCATCCAAGTAGATGCTATACACTGATGGTAGTGTGGAGAGACTCCCCTCATGATTGTGAAGTGCTTTGGGTGTATGGCCATACACAATAAATGCGCTGTATAAATAAACATTACATTATATTACATTACAAAATACTAGGTCTGTTTGCTGGTGCTGGAGTTTGATGTGTTGCCAGATTTTAGAAAGCAATTCAGCAAAATCCCTGTCAAAACCAGCAATGAAAAGCTAAACTATATGGTTTATATGCATAATGTTGCTGTATATATATCTGTGCTCTAGGCATAATTTGCCACTGAAAATAATTAGCATGTGGGATGTTTAGAATGTTTAGAATTCTCATCATTATATATATTCATGTAACAAAATATGTCCGCAGTTGTTAGAGCGTAAACCTTAGCATACACATGGGGACTGTAGTCAGCACCCTTCTGCTTTGTTAATCCCGTCCTCAAGAAAATGATTGTAAAACATACACAAATTAGTGGGAACTATCACTAGTCTGATACTGTTCATTTAAAATAATCTTATACCTACACGTTTTCCTACCCTTTTAGTGGTGAATATCCCATAATGTGAATTTTATGTGGTTGCCATGACAACGTAACACACAGTCTACATTCTGGTGTCATAAAAGCAAATGAATAATATATGTATCGTTGAAAGAGGTTTAGTTAAAAACTTTTTTTTAGTTTTTTTTTTTTTTTGTAGAATGTTTAAATTAAAAACAAAAGCTGTCATCTACTTTTTAAGCCCTCAGATTCCTTGTGCAAACAAATCTTATTGAATAATTACATTTAATGGCAAAATTAATATTTGGAAATGTTTTGTGGTTTACTTGTTGAAAGTAACTTAAAATGAATTCAAAAGGATTTATGTAACGTTACAATATTAATGTCTCTGAAATAGCACTGCATTCAAATGAAAGAACTAGTAATATGTAATACATAATGTATTAAATTCTGTTTACTAGCAATTTCTGACATGTAATTTAACACTGATGCTTTTGTCATTTCAAACCTTTCTCAAACACAAAAGAACACATTTTGAAGAGATTACCGTTCATACAATAACTTTATCGACTCACAACCAAACAAAATAAAACATTTTTCCAAATCGTGTCTGTTTTCCATGGAAGGAATATGTCAACAAGAGAAAAAGCAGAAAAGAGACAAAAAATAAAGTGAAAAGCTATTGCTGGAATATAATAAAGCAAAACCTTCTTTCCAATATTATGATTTCATAGGCTCCACATGGAGTACTCTGCAATAACTAATACAATAACTAATTCAATACAACGGCAACATGGCAGAAAGAGCATTCGATATTTCCAAGTTGTGTTATTGTAGCAAATTTCTATCAGTCGCTTTATTCATGTTTTTGACATCGCTCAGTGGCTGTGTGTGCGTTTACTGTCCCATGCTGTGATCGTCCAAAGCATAGACACAGCTTTCAGTTGTCTGAAAAGAAAGTCCAATCACCCTGGGGGTAAAACGCTTGCCTCTCGCTCCCACTGAACCGCCTGCCTCTTTCCCTGTCTTCCTCGCCATCCACAGCTACAGCAGAAATAATAACTCTCATTTATTTCACAGATTTCCTCCTCAACCTCAATCGCGTCCTTTTCAAATCATTCCATTGGATCCTGTCAGCGTAATGACACTTCTCATGGCTGATCCCCCTGAGCCGTTGTGAGAGGGAGAATTAGGTTCTCCTGACCAGGCCGCCTTCACTCTGCTGGGAACCTGATTGTGCAAACTGCCGCCTGGCCTTCCTTCCCCCTCCAGCGCCCAAACTGAATACAAATAAGCCTGCAGTTCCCTTCATAGTGATTTGAATCACTGGGAGAATTATAATGACCCAGGCCTTATGAAAGGTAGTATTGATTCATTAGTGCAAGTCATACGTCTTTGCACTATCACGCGACTCTTGTCTTGTCTTTCAGGCACACTTTCTTATTCGTGTGTGTTTATTTATTTATTTTTTTATATATAATTTTAGGAGAATTTGAGTTGGTTTTAGTAAGAGGTAAAGATTGCGAAGTAGACTTTGATTGACTTTGACTTGGCAATGAACTTTTTTTGTTTAATTTCTTTAAAGAATATACAATCTTTCATCGATTAATGCATTAGTTGATTGGTTGCTGCACACATTCACTATGATAACATTATTTAATGCTTTGATGTTTTATTAAAAATTTTAAGACTTGGATGGAGGAATGGCATAGTTTGTAGTAGTAATAGTAGCAAAGACTATAGAATACACAAGACATGTCACTCGTATCTCTTTGAATAGGGAAAAGTGTAACAGTCAATATTGTGTATAAAGCCCAGCCTACTAGTACAGGAGCCAATCATTGATCGCTATAGACTGAATATACTCCGGGGAAGGGGCTCGGACCAGACGTGGGTTTCTGCAGATTTAGTTTGATTTGAATGTTTAGAAATTAAACTTAAGACACAGTTGTTGGTTAATTTTGTTGGTGATTCATAATATGAAATTCAGTGGTATGCTTGGCAAGACATTTTGGAGAATTTAATGTTTCCCCAAATAGACAGAAAACCCAAGCATACTGCACAAGAGGCATTTCAGAGATGGTCGTCAAGTGAAATGACTTGTCTTAAAGGAAATTTAGTAGTGGTAGTAGTAGTAATAGTAGTAGTAGTAGTAGTAGTAGTGGTAGTAGTAGTAGTAGTAGTAGTAGTAGTTGGAGTAGTAGGGGTAGTAGTAGGAGGAGTAAACAGCAAGCCGCAAGCTAGCTCTCTTCAACTCTCACATGGTCGCTGATTGAAGCTAAGCAGGGCTGCACAATCAGTACCTGGATGGGTAACCACATGGGAAGGCTAGGTTGCTGAACCTATGGTCTGTGTGGGCCCTTACGCCCCAGTATATTGATGGGGACTCTATACTGTTCAGTAAGCGCCATCTTTTGGATGTGGTCATTAAAAATCCCAAGATGTCCTCCGAAAAAGCACAGTAGGGATTTAACCCCGGCATCCTGCCAAATTTGCCACTGACTCCTGTCCATCACGGCCTCCTAACCATCCCCATATCATAATTGGCTTCATCACTCTGCTTCCTCTCCACCAATCAGCTGGTGTGTGGTGTGCGGTCTGGCGCAATATGGCTGCCATCACATCCAGGTGGATACTGCACACTGGTGGTGGATGAGGAGATTTCCCCAAAAATTGTATAAAGAGATTTGAGTGTCCAGAAACGTGCTGTATAAATGTAAGAAATTATAAATATTATAATTATTATTAGTAGTAGTAGTTGTAGTGGTAGTAGTAATCGTTGTAGGAGTAATGAAAAATGAAAAAGCCTTTACATTTATTTATTTTTTTTATATATAATGTATTAATAGTATGAATGGTTTTTATTGTTATATTGTCTGTTTTATTTAAGGTTTTGTCAGTTTAGTAAAAGTTAGTAGTAGTTTTTATTCATTCAGTTATTGGTTATGTTATTTTAAACAACAATACATTTGTTTTAGCTTTGTATAATAATTTTAATATTAAATTTATCATTATCATCATCATTTTTATTAATACTTATATTTGGTTATTTTAAATAAAAAAATATGAAAAAATACCAAATATGCTAAATAATATTTAGTAACATGAGTCGAGAGCGCTGGACTTTTTAATAACCTTTTTTATTTTTCATGACCCTCTTCTGGGATACCACTTTGAAAAACAATTTAACAACTGCCTTGAATAGTGTCATTAAACTACCAAATGTTCTTCAACCAAAATGTTGACTTCAGCCTGCACTGTGCGGTTATAAGGTTAAGCCTCACTCAGTGGATCGTCCATTGATTGCTCCAGCTCTGGAGGTCAGCCATTGTATTCAGAAGTCATGGCTGACCTTCGCTCTTTTACTTTACAGTTTCTCTATCGATTTCCACCGTCAGGACTTCCATCAGGACTGCCTCAGACAAGGCAAGAAGGTGTTCAAAACTTCCATATGTCTCGATCCTCACCCAATCCTCTACACTGCAGAATTTACAGCTCCTCTATTCAAAGGGCTCGGATTTAAGTCTCATTTGAGCATTTGGATGTCAGTGGATGATCCCAGGATGATCTGGGTTTTGTGCTGAAATTGTCACCAACAGCTATTGGGAAGAAAGAAAAAAAAAACACTCTTAACCCTGAAACCGGCCTTTGTGTAATCTTAACATCTCACTCCACATCTTCTGGCAGCTGTTATGCCTGTTTGCCAACTCGCACGTGCCATCCGTCACTCTGCCAGTCATTAGTTGGGCCAACTGTTGGCATCTGGGCTAAGTTGTCAGTCAGCTGAATGCGATAATGCTGGAATAAATCAGGACCTCAGTAAAGCATCAGAGAATGCATTGTTTATCTTTATAATAGCTGACCACCTGGTCTAAAGGTAAATAGATGAGTCAGAGGATTTCATTCTGCAGGACATTGTTCAAAGTGATTTGATTGTGAATGAGGCCTTATTTGTCAGATAAGTGGAAGTGTTTAATAATAATAATAATAATAATAATAGTAATAATAATAATAACAAATGCTACTACTAATGTTATAAAATTGTTGATATTGTTATATATCATATTGTTGATATATATATATATATACTTTTTATTTTTAATTTATGTTAATTTATTGATTTTGAATTTAATTGAATCAAATTTTTATTTATTAATATATTTTATTTTATTTTGTAGCTGTCAGACCTTTGCGTTACTCAGTTATTGGTAACACTTTACTCGCGAAAAATAATTATTGTGCTGCTCAAACTTAAATTTAAACTCAAATTATGAAGATTTTTTTGGGGGGAAACTTAATTGTTTTATTTTTCATACACTTAATTTGTTTCATTAACTTTATCCATTTGTTTTGGGACAACATGAACAAACTTTGTGGAAACATGCAGTTTTTACAGTATATGGCCACTTAGTTAATATCAGTTAATGTGCAACAATGCTTGTATTGAATTTTTTAATCATAGATTACCATTTTAAAGTCCCATTATTAAACTCCGAAGTTATGCTTGTTAACACTAGTGAATGCACTGTGAGTTAACAAACTAATAATGAACAATAATTAACAAACATTAACAAAGTTAAATAAACACTGTAATGTATTATTAATTGCTTGTTTATGTTAGTAAATACATGACCTATTAACTATGTGCTCTGTATTGTAAAGTGTTACTGTGTTATTCACATTTACCTATCCATTTATTAGATTTTTATAGCTCCAATACAATATTTATACTATACCATCAAAATATCAAATAAAATATCCAAGGTATTAATGTAAAACATTCTAGGCCTTTGTTAACCTTTTATGCATAAGCCATCGAACAATGTGTAATATGATTTCAACCCATATTGTTCAACTGAAGGGCCTTTTTTCCCACTCTGAAAGAACATAAATTAACACACATCTATTAAACCACACCAATCTTTAAAAGGCTATTTGAGATGTTGAACCTCAGATCACGAACTTTCATATTCATCATTGGTTAATAGCAACACACATTAGTCCTCTGATAAGCTCTTAGCTCACTGTGGAAGGTTAAGAGATATGAAATTGGAGGTTAAACAAGGGGCCGAGGCATTAAAAGACAAGGTTAAGCGTATTATTGAAATCTGCTTTCATGAGAAAATGCATTTATACTGTGGACAACCTTATGTACTCATTTTTATTGTTACTTTAGTGCAGTGGTGATACTAAATGATATGTACAATGTACTCTATTCTTTTCTGTCTGTTTGCTACTGTACCTAATGTCTTCTTGTTAACTGAAATTATTTCACTCTGAATCCTTCCCAAATCGTCTTTCTTTCTTTCTTTCTTTCTTTCTTTCTTTCTTTCTTTCTTTCTTTCTTTCTTTCTTTCTTTCTTTCTTTCTTTCTTTCTTTCTTTCTTTCTTTCTTTCTTTCTTCCTTCATGGTCAAGCACATTGGCTTCACTATACCAATGCAAAAGGAATTCCATTACCTCAGGCGTCATATGTAGACGCTCAAAGCCTCGTATAATTTCATGTAGGACTTTTTGCCATATTTTCCGCAGCACGTTAAAACCGATAACGGCCCACCACTAGTATATTTACTTAATCGTCTACTATTGTCAACAATACCAGACATATACTGATAATGACAGATACATGTCATAACAGTTTATAACAGAACATTGTTATCATAAGCTGCTCATGGGAAAGAATCGCTGTGCCACATGTAAAATTTTGATATGATGCATTATTTTCCTTTTAATACTAAATAGATAATCATATGAAGTTCTCAGACATTTTATTTAATAAAATAATAAATGTTATATGAAAAAATGGATTTAGCTTTTTATTCATTCATTCATTTTCTTTTTGGGTTAGTCCCTTTATTTATCTGGGGTCACCAGCGGAATGAACTATCAATTTATCTAGCATATGTTTTACGCAGGGAGAACATGCAAACTCCACACAGAAACGGCAACTGAGCTGAGGTTCGACCCAGCGACCTTCTTGCTGTGAGGCGACAGCACTACCTACTGTGCCACTGCGTCACCACAGGTGAACTGGGTATGCTAAAATTGACCGTAGTGTATGAGTGTGTACATTCCGCTGTGGCAACCCCAGATTAATAAAGGGACTAAGCCGAAAAGAAAATTAATGAATTTTCTTTCTTTTTTCTTGAATAAAGTTTCTCTCTTTTTTTCTTGTTTCTAGCCCAGATATTTATATTTCAAAGTAAAAATAAGATTATATATATATATATATATATATATATATATATATATATATATATATATATATATATATATATATTGCATTGCGATTATTTAATTTCTGTACCTGAATACAGTTAGACTCCCCAGAAAATTGTCAAATAGAGCTATCCAAACTAATACTATATCGCAGAAAAATAAAATATTGCAATAAATGATTTTTCCAATATCATGCAGCCCTAATAATAATACAAAACCTTGCCACCACAGTTTAGGGCATGGTTTGGTATCATAGCTGTGTGCATAAAGGTTAATCTTTATGTCACAGTAGATGACAACATCCTATGATGATCTCTACTTAACCTGTTTATTCAAACAAACTAAGGCTTTTTTCTCCCTCCACGCTGGTGCTTCAGGTGATCTGTAGCCTCAAATTTGACTCAGAAATGTTCGCTTGTGATCTAAAGCAATATTACTCACTCTTTTGTCCTGTCGCTCGATGACCTGCTTCCACGGCTGTGTGTGTGTGAGTGCTTTGTCATTACACTTCCCTTTCGGCACATCATTCTACCATGACACAAAACCGGTGACCTCCGACCACTCCTCTCTTGCTTCCAAACCTTCCGGCACCATCCACGTCAAGCCCCGTTCCTTCCTAGAAGCACGTCAGATCTCTTTCTGCTCAAATCGACTCTAAATATAGCACTCATACTGTTAAGGCCTTCGCATTTGAATAGAAAATGAACCCAGGTATGGCAGCCATTAAAAAAAAAATCCTCCAAACCGTCTGCTCTTCCATCTTATCTCAATTGATTCCAGGCTGCGTAAAGTGTTTATAATCAGGCTTCTACCTCAGTCCTGCTGAAACTAATGAGGTGACTTTTCGAAAACGCAGCATATCAACTCAGGCTGGGTTTATTTAATTAAAAACGCTCCAGCACTGCTCACGCCACAGCAGCGGTGGAGGACTCGAAATGCCAGGGCCCATGTTACTGGCTCTCTGCTTCTCCGGAGAGTGTCTCTGGAGAGAGATGATTGCTTTGTTGGGTTTTAATGTCAGGTTGTTTTTTAATATTATGGGAGATGCAGTCCAGAGGCTTCCTTGGCTTTTGTTGGTTGCGATAAATAGCTCCCTGGGCGTGGACCGTAAAAAAACTCTTTCACATCTCTTAATTGAATTAACTTCTCTCCATCTGACAGCCGGGAGAGGGATAAAGCCACTGTGAAGTGCCTGTGAGGGAAAAAAAAAAAAACCAAAGACATTCATCCTGGGTCAAGTTTTAAGGTTGATAGTGAGGTTTTTAAGTGGGATATTTAACATTAGAACTACCAAGGCGGCCATTTTGCAGTTTAATAACTGAAATTAAATTGATCGTGTGCATTATACACTGCTGATTATTTCAGTGTAGACTACTTACTTAAGCTGCTTTTCCACTATCGTGCCAAACCGTTCTAAGAACACTTCGGTACGGTTACGGTTGTTTCTCCACTTGAGCCTGGAACGGCGCGGCACGATTACAAACCGTTCTCGGCCCGGAATTCTCGGCACGGTTAGACAACCGTGCTGAACTGTGCTGACAGATTCTGTGTGTTGACGTCGCGACTCGGTTGCTAAGCTACCACAGCTGGCTCAGCAGAAGCGCGCTAGTCATCAGACATCCTCAATAAACTACAGTACATTTATTATAAAATAATGATCCAGGTCTAAACGATACAGTTTGAAAAGGGTTTTAAAACCATAGAGCATCCCTGGCAGAGAAGTGAATAACTCATCACATTCTAACGAAGATATTTTATTCATTAAAGTTATTATTTTATTGACTTGAATACAGACCTACTTCGCCTGCTGAATGTGAGTTTATTGCACGCAGCGCTGTATTTCACAGCACAAAACTCGCTCTGATCCGGGAGAGACATGTCAGCGACTTGTGCTGCTGACTTTTTTTCCTGCTGCGCATCGAATAAAGCGAATAAAATCACGCTTTGCATCGTCGATGTCCAAATTCCACAACAACATCACTATATCCATGGAACACGAACTTGCTGACTCTTTTAACAACGAGGAAATAATTGCACTTTTTAATTCAAAGCCAGGACAGCTTGTTAATACCGGCGAGACCACCTGAAGGACGGCGTGTTCGTGTTGTAATGTCGGCCGTTCAAAAGACTTTGCTTGAAAGCTTTACGGAGCGGCACTGTAACTGTCCAAGGTACTGTTGTATGATTTATATTATAGCATATGCACTAATAAACAAGTCAAAAGAATGAATGAATTAAATAAATATGGATTCTTAAATGTCAGTATTGCTTTTACTCAAAAAATATCAATACGTTTTGACAAATGTTATAAAAACAAAATGAGCAATTTTCATCATTTCAGCTATAGGCAATTATATGATTCAGTTATACATAAGTTATATGACATTTATGAGGCATGTAACATGTTTCTGTGTTTTGTTTTGTTTTTTGTGGTGATCTTTAATATAGCTACGCAAATATTTTCTAAAACGTCTAGCAATATTTTGCCTACAGCTTGTTAGTTAATAATGAACACAAAAATAATTATAAAAATAAAAATAAAATGATCAAAATAATAAGATAATAAAGCAGCATTTTAGTGCTTTATATGCTTTAAATCCTGCAATATATGTGTTGTTTCATATTCGTTTTTTTCACTTGCTGCATTCGTTATTTAATGTTTGAATAGTAAAACAAATAACAGCCATGGCTTAAATGGTTTCATTTTACTATCAAAATGTAGTATATTTTATATCATTATCAACTTTTGATATAGCCTAAATACGCAGTGTAATTTAATTAATTGTTAAAAATGAAATAATTTATGTGCTGTGTTTTTATTAGTGAAAGTGCCCGCTCACCTTTGACAAGGCCTGTCCAAAATGATATTTTTGCCACTATGATGCAAATGCACTATTATTGTTGTCTTATCATTGTTTTTTTTCTGTTATGTTCAGAGATTTTAAATATTATTTATTTCCCCTCCAATTATTTTTAATCATCACGTTACATTTTGGTAATTTTCCCTCCAAATAAAATTTAGCCAGAGCTGCGCAACATATAAATAAATAAGGGTGCACATTTAGCACCCCTATTTGATAGAGCGGCATAACAGTGTTTAGTCACATGCTTTTGCTTTTATGAAAAATAAATAAATAAATAGTTTCGGCTCTTATTTAACTTTAATTGAACAAAGGGAGCCGTTTACATTGCGTTACCAAGGCAACTACTGATGCGTTTTGTGTAATGTTTTAAAGAGCTTTGTCGCAGCACGACAGTGGAAAATGAAACCGTATCCGTGCTGTCTGGCCCGGTTTGGCACGGAATGGAACAGTTCTGTTTAAAGAACGATTCAGCACGATAGTGGAAAAGCGGCTATTGATATAAGTTTTATTGCACATTCTTCTGACACTCTTAAACCTCAATAGAAGCTTCAAATGCAAATGAGACTGGATAAAAACCTCATTCAGTTCAGTCTAGTATATAGAATTGAATTCAGATAGTTCTAGTGTTAAATATTGTAAGTACAATCAAATGTTAGCTCTATCAGTAGCATTTATGATGATGTTTTCTATTGTTGATGACCAAATGCAAAATCTAAAACTGATTGTAGTGATTTTCTTACAATGGAAATCAATGCCAGTAGGCTTCCCAATAATTCTGTTTAAACAGAGGCAATGCATCCACTTGATATGTTTAGTTTTATTAGAGTCTGGCAACATTTTATTATGTTACTCGTTCTACATGCTGTATCTTGGCTGCTAAGAAATGAAGTGCCCTGTGAATGGTGTTACAATAACATACATTGTGAAATAATAATATAAAAAAATACAACAATGTACAAATTACAATGACGTATAACATGCTGCACACAAAACCTAAATGACAGATATATGTATTAAATAAATACAAGTCCCTCGTCAATGTCAAACATATCCGAGATAGCCTGTCAAATCAAAGAAACTCAGAAGTTGATCATGAATTCAAGTGCTGCAGTTTTTATTAGCAGGCAAATATTTAATGATTCAGTTTCTGCTTTTTTTTTTTTTTTTTTTACATAAAAAATATAAGGGACTATAAACAATCCCTGTTATGTATTTTTTTTTGGCAAGTACTGTATTAGAGATTTGACAATTTTGAATTAATCATCAATCATCAGGGACCACCTGAAAGTTAGTATTTATAAAATCCATAATCTGCTCTTAATCATAGTCTGAGTAAAACGAAATACAAAAAATCTCTCACTAACCCCTTTTGTATAAACTGAAGTTCAATATTACAGCATTGTTGTAAATAATAATATGATTTTGCCGTTCAAATGATGCTCAAATGGTAAAGAATAATCAATATATGCGTTTTTGTAAGATTATAAGCTTCATATTTCTCCTTCTAGAAACAGGTTCCATTCTCTTCACCTGTAAGTGCCATTTTTTAATTTTATTTTGTATAGGGACCACTTGAAAATTAGTCTTTATAAAATCCAAAATCTGCTCCTGTAATTATATTTTGTGCAAAAAGAAATACAAAACATCAAAACACTCACTAACTCATTGTGTATAAATTAAAGTCCAATATTACAGCTTTATTGTAATTAATTATATGGTTTTGCAGCTCAAATGGTGCTCAAATGGTAAAGAATAATCAATATATGTGTTTTCATAAAATTGTAAGCTTCATATTTCTGCTTTTAGAAACTGGTCCCATGCTTCAACTATGTGTCATTTTTTATTTGATTTTGTATAGGGACCCCATGAAAATTATTCTTTAAAGAATTCCTAATCTGCTCCTATTACCATAGTTTGAGTAAAAAGAAATACAAAAAACACTTACTAACCCATTCTGTATAAATTAAAGTCCAACATTACGGCATTGTTGTAAATAATAATAAGGTTTTGCAGCTTAAATGGTACGCAAATGGTAAAGAATAATCAACATATGTTTATCCATTCATTCATCCATCTTCTGCCACTTTTCCGGAGCCGGGTCGCGGGGGCAGCAGTCTTAGGAGAGAACCCCACACTTCCCTATCCCCAGACACTTCCTCCAGCTCCTCCGGGGGGATCCCGAGGCGTTCCCAGGCCAGCCGAGAGACATAGTCCCTCCAGCGTGTCCTGGGTTTTCCCCGAGGGCGCCTCCTGGTGGAACATGCCTGAAACACCTCCCTAGGTAGGCTTCCAGGAGGCATCCGAAACAGATGCCCGAGCCACCTCAGCTGACTTCTCTCGATGTGGAGGAGCAGCGGCTCTACTCCGAGCTCCTCCCGGGTGTCAGAGCTCCTCTCCCTATCCATAAGAGTGCGTCTGCCACCCTTCGAAGGAAACTCATTTCGGCCGCTTGTATTCGAGATCTTGTCCTTTCGGTCATGATCCAAAGATCATGACCATAGGTGAGAGTAGGAACGTAGATTGACCGGTAAATCGAGAGCTTTGCCTTTTGGCAATGCGGTCGATGTACCGGTCCGTTGTGGTGAACATATGTGTTTTTCCAGAAAATTGTTAGCCTCATATTTCTGCTTCTAGAAACTGATCCTATTCACTTCACCTGTAAGGGCCATTTTTTTTATGTCATTTTACTAAATGAAGCTTAATTTTATTTAAATGAAATGCAATCAACATTAAACACAAGTGCTGTTGATTGAATTGAACTTGCGCTGAACCCAAAATGTTACTTTTAATCACAATTTCTGTATTTTATTTTCTTTTTTAGATTTTTTGGCAAGGTTTGTGTCAGCCTTCTATTCGACTTGGCAGAGCAGCTGGAAGTAGAATGTGACCCAGCTGATACTTTGTTTCCAAAAGGTCTCCATCACTTGAAAATACTGTCCAGACCATTGAAAGCGCTCTCTCTGCTGCTGCAAGAGACCAGAGGATGAAGTTGCCATGGCAATGTCATCATCATTGTGTCACTGTCGCTAGGCGCTGACTTTGGTGTGGTTGGCAATGAGTACGTGGGCAGAGACTTCCTGCGAGCTAATCGATTTCTGCATGTGGCGATTGTGTGTGTGGGTGAACGTGCATGTGTGTTTTCATAGAAGGCTATTACGCATGAAAAGCAGACTGTGTGAGTATGTGTGTGTGTGTGTGCAGTTACACACCACACAGAGGTCAGTAATGAGATTGCTATCTGCCAGAATTCATTCTTGCACCGGTTTGAAGATATGAGGAGATTTAGAGAGGGTCAGGAATCACATCATGCTGAGGTTTTGCTGACAGCAGTCGACGAACATTGTAGCCCCCTTGCGCTTCTTCTGTTGGGGAGATACTCTCATTTTTTCTGGCCGATGTGTTGGTGACAGGTATAAATATTACATCCATCCTCAGTGAGGGTGAAAACAGTCTCTGCAGACAAGTAATAAAAGCAAAATGAAATAAGAGAAAGGAGTCTGATGAAATGTAAGTGACGAGAGGTTATAAAAGAACTGTTTCTGATCGCATTACGTAGCAATGCCACGCTCTCTTCAATCTCCCAATCTCTCTCTCTTTCTCTGTCTTTCTTCTCTCCCCAGCACTCCTTGCTGATGGAGTCCTGCTCACCTCTGCGTTTGCTGCGTTACATTGTAATGAAAGGGTCTCTCTTTTTTCTCCCTCTCAGGCCCGGCACAAATGCTGCCATTAAAGTGCATTAAAGCACAAAAAAGATCCTCTGTCTCTTCGTGAGAGAGGAAAAAGTCTGTCTAGTTTTGGCTGATACAAGAGTCCACCTGGTCCTTCTCAAAATGGAGTCTGTATGTTTATGCCTTTACCTAAAAAAAGGAAGCTGGTGGATCATGTAAAACAACAGACTACAAGCTTGACAAAAGCAATAGGATGTGGATTAGCATTTATAATCTATTGAGAAATAGAGAATGTGCATTAAAGTCATCAAGGTTATCCTACTGCTGACCAATGTTGTGGAAACTGTAAATAATTACAATCTTCCATTACTTCTTAAAAAGTACCTAAGTATGTTAGCTTACTTTAAGGATACATAAGTAAGTGTATTACTTTCCTTTTGTGTTTAATTTGGGCTAGGCTTACTTTTTTTTTTGTAAAGTAAGGCCTGTTAACATCAAAAATAAAATGTTAAATTAATAAACCAAGTTGAACCTTAAGTTGTACTGTTGAGGGCACAGCTCAAACAAACTCCTAGTAATGCTACCTTTCTGGATTACATGAAGAAATGGGATTTATGAAAAACAATATATGCATATAAATCTCAGTTTTTACTTTACATTTTTCAGAGTTTGTTTTTGTGCTAATGAAATGAGTAACTATAGCTACAGTAAACATCAGGTTTATACATCATACTGTACACAACACAGACTCCCATTGTCTCTCAGTACTGGGGTAGGAGAGCTCTAACTATTGACGTGGGTTAAATTATTAAGGGTAAGAAAGTTAAAATTAAGTAATCAGTTACTTCTTTGAAAACAGAACTTGTAATATTTGTAATGTCTTAACTCAATGTTGGATCCCTGCTCCCTCAAATCTCACAAAATGTACTTGATGCAAGTCTTCTTTTCACCAATTCTCTCAAATCTGGGCTTGGACACCAATAATCTTTTTAAAATTTTTTATTAAGGTCAATATTGAAGCCATGCAGTTTCCTACACTACATCCGGTGGTTGCTAACTGAAAATTTCAAGTCAAATAAACAGCATACAACACTTACAAGACTATTTTTTAAATGAAATTTAAAGAGATTCTCTTAATTAAACTGAACTGATCTAATTAGGCTAATCAAGGCCTTCAAACTAACTTGAAACGGAGATGAAGTGACTTCAAAATGTCATACACCTTGAAAATCTTTACAATGTGCTTGAGCTGAGTAGTTTATCTACATTCATACATAAAGTAGTATTTTAAAAAAGCAGTGGGAAAGATCTAACCTAATATAACCTAAGATCTATTCCAACCATACTACTACCTTTGAAGTGCACATCGAGTGGACAATTTGCAATCACAGGAAGGAATTTATTAATGTAGGATAATGGGATTACGACAATGTAGTGGATGTAATATATCCATTCATAAACTCTTATTCATACTATATAGAAAACACTTTACAGAAAAAAAAGGTGTAAAGTTCAGCTACAAATGTAGTACCTACTCGGACAGTATGCGATTTTGGAAGAAGAGGGTCTGCTGCTCTACTATTCGAGAAAGAAAAACAGTGAACTCATATCATATGTGCATTTCATAACTGATCACAATTACATTTCAGCATGGATGTCCATTAAATTTCTGTTACAGTCAGCCACTGTTTGTGTATACCATAGAAATCTCTAAAAATAGCACAATTTAAAACCATGTTGAAGATATTCTACTAATTGCTCAACTGATTTTCAATAAAAGCGATTTTTACATATGCAAGTAACTTCTCCTTTGACATCCATTAAAAAACAAGTAAATAAAAATCACATCTGGCCTCCTTTACTACATACTCAGAAAATCTGAGCAATAAGCTTGGGATTTAAATGATTTCCTAGAAACCTTTAGGCAACTGTGTAGGAGTTAGTTGGTGCTAAAACCTGAGTGACATTAATCCTGCATTAATCAACAAGATACAGAGAAAGTCTGCTTCCCCAATGAATAACAAGCATATGTGCACACCTGCTAACTGTAGGCAAGTTGGTCTAAAAAGTGCAGTTAGCTTTTGATGTAGACATAGTATTACTAAATCATGGAAATCAGATACTATTGTTGATGTTTTAATTGGTAAAGCTATTTTTTCACTTGCTAGCCTGCAAGTGTGACTGACACACTGTGCGCGGAGAGAATTGTATCTAATTTCAGCTTGCAGAAGTTGACCCTATTTTATTTTGAACCTTTGCATTGCATTCGATTCAAGCTTCCATTCATTTCAGCATCTTCTGCCTAGTTGTTACCTAGCAACAGGGTTGAACAGCTGCTGCTCTTATGACGCAAACATGGTTTGGAACCTAAAACCACAGTGTGAACACAATGCAGTGGGGGTGGAGATCAATCGAACTTGGGTTTAAGCCAGACAATAGAATGAGTGTGAAACCATCTAGTTTATTTTTCAGTGAAATACATTTTTTAAGCTCAACAAATGCAGTCAAAATTTGGATTAAACAATTCTCATAACTTTTTCATAGTCAATCAAAGACAACACAGTGCAATTTGATTCCTAAAGGAATGACTTTTATAAGCATATGCACATACACATCATCAATAACCAAATGAATGATTCAATTGAGTGAGTTCTTTGGAGATTCAAATACAGTGCAGGGCAGTGATTCCCTAGATACTGACTCAAATCAATTCAAACACTTACAGTATGATGCATGGAATGACCTGCATTTGTGAATAGATTATACTTATAAGAAGATTCTTTTTTGTTAAAGCTAACCAACAAACCAACCATGAGTGCAGTCAGATTGTTGAGCTAATGATTCTTTTAAAGGAATCAAACATACCCAACAACCTTACTATCTTAAATCAGTGCAGTAAGCTGCTAGTTGTTAGACAACATTTTGAATTAAATCATATGAGAGCAAAGCTGTGATGGATAGACTTACAGTTTGTACAGTGTGACACACATTATAGAGATTGTAGATCACCTAATTTTATCAACCAACATAGTTGGTAACACTAGCTTAGATCACAATTCATGATTATTAACTACTGGCTTATTTCCTACCTTATATTCTGATATTAAATGTTCATTAGCAGTTATAAAGTATGATCTTATTCTGCATCTCCAATCCTACCCAAACCCTAAACCCAACTACTGCCTTACTAACAATTAATAAACAGCTAATTAGTTGATTATTAAGCTGCTAGTGTAAGTTAATGGTTTGTTAATACTGTGTATTGTGACCTAAACTAAAGTGTTACCAAATAGTTTTATGGGTGGGTTTCTATTTTTGTAGGTCGTCCAAACAATATGTTGCCCAAACAACATTACACTCTAAAACATGCTGAGTTGTTTTAACCAAAATTTGGCTAAACTGACCACTGGCCTACATTTGGGTTTAACATTTTGGTCCCACTTTATATTAAGTGGCCTTAACTAATGTGTACTTACACAGGAATTAATAGTTTGTTACAATGTACTTATTGTGTAAATACACGTATTTACGGTGTACTTAAGCTTGATTAAATACATGTATGTAATTACATCTGTAATTAACTTTTGTAATTACATTTGTAAATACACTGTTGACCATCCCTTACACCTTAACCCACCTTTAAACCTACCCATACCACTAAACCTGTCCATAACCCAACTTCTATCCCAACTCAAAAGCACCACAAGTGTTCTCAAATACATTATAAACACAGTAAGAACATTGTATTTATTTTTTTTTTTAATGAAGTTCATAGTAGTTAAGGACACTTAATATAAAGTGGGACCAACATTTTATTTACAAATTTAAACCAGAGGTTTGGTTTTCCCACATTTTCCCCGAATTTGTATTGAAAAAATAAAGGGGAGGATTTGATTAAATATGATGCTACCTTTACTGAGGCAAATGCAACAGAACCAATAACAGATTCATTGTAATTGGGATGTACAGCACCGTATAAGAAAAATGTTTGGAATACATTTTACACATTGTCAATTTTACTGGAAGATCAATGAAGTTTGCTATTTTAATCAAGTCAGTTATGGCATTTTAAACCTTAAATATGAAGACATTTGAAAAAAATAAAGTGTACTATTTACATTAAAATATATATTTAGAATTTAATGTCATCTTTCAGAAACCAGATTTGTGCCACAGCATGCCTTGGGGTGTTAACTTCGTGTAACAACATAGTCAAGCAAGCATTAGCAAAAATAGGTTGGCAGAATATTTGCCTCCTCGGGCAGATCTAATGGCGTTGTATAAGCAGTAGCAGCAGCAGTAGGTCGATGTGTGCTGGGTGACATCCCGACTGGGAGGCAGACACCTGACCTTCAGCTCCGAAGGGAACACTTTAGCACAGAGCAAAATAAATAAATAAATAAATACTCAGGAGACACCGTGACTCTTACCACCAAAATAATAAGAGTGACCTTTATTTTGTAATTAGAACTTCCATACTTCTGCTTACCTAATAAGTTAAGCCTTGAGGATACTATTTGTTGGAATAAATGTGATTGCAAAAGCAAGTATGCTAGCCTTAATTACCACGAAGTGATAGCACTTGAACTTGGACTTAACTTGAGATGAAGTGGAAAAAAAGAAGTGTGGATTAAAGCTTGGTTTCAATCTTTGTCTCTTTTAAAGCACTTTGCAATGATGCTTTGGATGCTTCAGATAGCAGATTGATGTTGAAGGCACTGTTGGAGCACATCCTACCATGCCGGTCTTGAGCCTATTGATTTCACTGCCTCCAGAATGACTATTGACTCCATTTATTTAAGCGAGGCCCCTAACGACACTTGAGATCAACATGATTTCTGTCAAACTGACTGAATGGTCTACATGGTCTACGCTTCTTGGTTTATTCATTCGAGGACGTTGACTGCCATCCTCGTGCACTGAAGAGTCAAACGTTCTGTCTTATCTGACCACACATTGGCGATCCTGTCAATTTTATATGCACAGGTGGAGATGGGAGTCCCGGAGGGGTCCTTGCCCCATTAATTGTCACTCAGTACCAGATTCTGGATCTTGACCTGAATTAGCATAACCATCAGATTTCTCACCTTTGCCCCACCCGAGGAGGAAAAACACCACAATTGAGCTCATTATGGACTGCTTCTGAGTCATCAAGCACCCAACACATGCTGACAACATCAGTTGATGTTAATGGCCTTTCGGTCTTAACCTCAAAGCTGAAGTGGAGGTTATCTGAGGAAGGACAATTTGTGCTGCTTGTAGCTTTTAAGAGGTTCAAGACAGTTACAAGACTGGTCACAATCCTAGGGGCAGCTAGTGATTGTTATAGTGAATTCTGGAAATGTTTCAATTGTTCTGTGGCTTACTCATCAACAAGGGTTCAATATCAATTAGAGGCCATGTTTGGCTTTAGCTGTTACTGGAGTTATTTGTAATGCACTAGTGTGGTAATATGAATGAATGAATGAATGCATGAATGAATGAATGCATGAATGAATGAATCAATGAATGAATCAATGAATGAATGAATCAATGAATCAATCAATGAATCAACCAATCAATGAATCAATGAATCAATCAATCAATCAATCAATCAATCAATCAATCAATCAATCAAAAGGAACTATACAATATATGTTGTTGTTGTTTTCCAATAGGACCAGTTTTAAAAGTTTTATTTTTCTATTACTTAAGTTATAAATCTAGAATGGATATTTTGCAATGTTTTTATTCATTAAAGTAAATATATATATATATATATATATATATATATATATATATATATATATATATATATATATTTTTTTTTTTTTTTTTTAAGTTTCTTTTAATATTTTGATGCTTATATGTGTAAATTATGTTCATGCCTTTTTTTTCAATTTTCTTCTTTAAGTTCTGTTTTAAAAAACACAAATGTTATATTATATTACAGTGGTCCCTCGCTATAACCGAAGACTATAGAATACATAAGACTTGCCATTTGTATAGTTGTGAATGGGGAAAAAGTGTAACGGTCAACATGGTGAATGAAGCCCCACTTTCTAGTACAGGAGCCAATCAGTGATTTTTATAGACTGACAAATTTCTGGGGGAGGGGCTTGGATCAGTCGTGAGTTTCTTCAGAGTTTGTGGCATTAGAACGTTTAGAAATGAAACTAAAGACCTAATGCGTTCAGCTTGCCAAACTTACATAAACAATATGTCTTACAATAAACAAAGATGCCAAAAGGGTTTGTAACTGTCGGCAACACAACATGCCATACATTTTAGAATTGTAAACATCAGGGTCTTTCCGGGTACACACACCGGCGCCGCAAGTCGACCGCTGTCTGCAGTGCCCAGCTACGACTCGGGACACTGTTCATATTTCTGCCGCATCACTGAGCGCCATCTAAATAATTTCATTTTAAATAACATGCGAATGCGCGCATCCGGTTAGTTACTTCCAACTGAAATGTGCACGGCGCATCCGGTGTGCAACCTCCTAAAGTATGGAGTCTGCTTTAGCGCTGTGGATCAGTGACTACAGAAAAAGGAACCTTTTGCTGACAATGATGAATGCTTGTACCTGACAACAGGTTTTGATCTTTAGTTTCATTCTATAATACTGGACCTATGTTTCTATGAAAGTTTGAACTTTGAGAGAGTTTAACTAAGAGAGAAAAGTGTAAAAATGTTAATACCTGTCTGAGAAAAGTGTTTAAAGTGTGCAGTGAGGGATTTTACAGCCTTATAAACAGTCTCTATAATAACTGTAAAAAAAATTAAGCTGACTACTTTGCAGGTTTTGCCTTTGGCGGGTTATTTTTAGAACAGATCTCCCACAACTGAGGGACCACTGTATATTTTATTATATTATAATGTATGATATTATATTATTCATTTTCGTTCGGCTGAAACAACAACTATACTGGGATTTGTTTCATACAAACTCCACACATAAAAATTATATTACTTAAAATGTTTTATTATTTTATTGTAGAATGTATACATAAATAATAGTAATAATATAATAATTTGGAAAAATATATATGTTTGCACAACAACATTTCAAAATGCGCCCCCCCCCCCTCCATTTCCATTTTGATTGTTGTTGTTGTTTTATTATAATATTAAAATATAAAATATTTGATATTTTAGAACCCTCTGAAACCTGCATTAAAGCCACATTTAATATATGTACATGAAGAAACCCTGTTCCAGCACATATTTTACTCCGTCACTGATTGCCCCGCTTGATGATGATGCACATGTACTATTAGTTTGTATCTAATTGATGGTTTGCATTTACAAGAGAGTCTAAAACAGATGCAATTAGATTAGTATTAAATAGATGTACGCTAATTAATTTGGTGCAAATTAATTACCAAAACTGTTCTCTTGAGTTTGACAACTAGGCAACAATCTTTGCTGTATTGTTGCCAGGGCGACATACATGAATAGACAAATGCACCTGGTTGCTATACCTAGGCTGAGGGTGGAATAAATAGCTAAAGATGTCACCAGGTGGAACTTTGGTAGGATGGATTCATGACAAAATGGCATGCTGCGTCTCATCAGCAGATGGAGATGCACCTGCTTTCCCCATAGTCTCCTGTCTCTTCCCCAGGGACAGTAAATACACCACGGGATGAAGAGGTGAGCCAAGAGATAGAGCAAATATTCATCCCTGTCCTATGAGATCTCCTGGGGGATAGAGGATATTGCTTCTGTACACCACCAGACTGCAATAGGAAACAAGTCTCTGCTTGACCAGGGTCAAATCATCCAGCAGTGTGGAATTAGTTTGACACCAGCAGGCGTCTTCCATCAACCGCGCTACCTTTTGGGCTCTAATTATTTACAGTTGCACTAGAATAGCTGCAGATCTTCATCAATTAGCCTTCACCCAGAGCCTCTTTGTCTGTCGCCCAGTCAGAGAGAGGAGAGAATGTTCCCGTCTCATTCTTAGCACCCCTGTTGTGAATGATGGTACTGTCAGGTATTGGTTGTTAGATTGTGTGTCGGTGTATGTGTGTGTGTGCGCTTGTGGAAAAGAGGCCTGGATGCATGTTGATGAGGGAGAAAAATGTGCTAGATTTATCGCAGGCTCTTTGTGAATGAAATGTAGTGGAGATGCTAATTTTCCACTGTTTACACAAATGGATCATAAATGTCTAAACATTATGGTAATAGTGTGACACAGTGTCCTAAGCAGACATGATTGGATAAGATTCCAGCAACAAAAAGTTTAGCGTGTCAACAACAAGCGCAACAGATAGGAGACTCAACAAAATGTACTGCCAATCAGAAACATATAAGCGAAGTCTCACAATAGCGGCATCTCAGTTCAGACGGTGTGTCTCTGAAAGTCCATGAATTAGGCCGAATCAAGCATTGTGAAACATAAAGGCCAGTAAGAAATCACAGACTGTGAGGTTCCATACAAGATCATTAATATGCATGCCTTACATAAATAACACGTGCCTTTGATTGGCCACTTATTTAGTTTAACTAGGCTTTAGTTTAACTAGGCTTGTATTTTACTATGTACTGTATATAGGACTTTTATTTTAATACAGACTTTAAGGAAGGGTAAAGAGAGGCAGTTTTTTAAATTATACATATAAATATACAAAGGTCACGGTCAACTCCGCTCTGCATCTCAAGTCCACCAACATACATGGCAAGCTACTGGACAAACTGGTAACAGCGAGACAGCCTTCCATTTGGAGATAAGCGGTCAGCTGGTAAGTGTGAAAAGGAATGCGTAATATTGCCCCATAGCATTCGTTTTAAAGAGAAAATGTAGCTATACATAGCTCTGGCTATATAATTTGCGATCTCCAGAAATGTATATAGGGCTACGTTTTCAGAACAAGCCTATGACACGACAGAGATAGCAGGCTTAATAAAAAAATCACAGCTAATCTGAAGCACGTGGGTGGAGTCTCTACACCTTTGTATGTTTCAGCTTCTGAATTGAGATATTTATAAATAGGGATCAGTACATCATGTGCATCCATTGGCCACACAACGTATGACTGTTTAATTGCTCAATAATGCAAATATCTAATCAGTCAATCACTTGGCTTGTATACAAGATGATTAAGGTCAATCCAAATATCAGAATGGGGATGACAGATGATGTAGATGATTATGAATGTACTGTAGCATTTTTTGCTGCCAAATCTGGTACAGTATAACTAATTAAGTAACTGCTAGTATTCTGGGATTTCCAGACACAAACATGTATAGAGTTTATAGAAAATGGTCTGAAAATAAGAGGGTGGGTGGAAATGTTATTAGAAGTCACAGGAGAATGGCCACCATTGTCACCATCTCTGAATTTACTACACTTCAAACAATGAAGCAGATGAGCTACAGCAGCAGAGCACAACAATGATACTCATGTCAGCCAAAAAAGAACTATGGTCCCACTTTATATTAAGTGGCCTTAACTAATATGTACTTACATAGGAATAAATAGTTTGTTACAATGTAACTATTGTGTAAATACATGTATTTACTGTGTACGTATGCGTGATTAAATACATGTTTGTAAATACATCTGTAACTACTTTTGTAATTACATTTGTAAATACATTGTTGACCATCCCTTACACCTTAACCCACCCTCAAACCTACCCATACCACCAAACCTGTCCATACCCCAACCTCTATTCCAACTCAAAAGCGCCACAAGTGTTCTCAAATACATTATAAACACAGTAAGTACATTGTATTTATTTTTTTGATGTAAGTACATAGTAGTTAGAGCCACTTAATATAAAGTGGGACCAAAACTATAATACCATGGCTAATTTCACATAATCCCAGCAAATATAGAGAGAACATGAGATTGATAAAATGTTGCTTGTTTTCATGGGTCTAATTTTTTTTCCTGCAAAATCTATTATGAATGCAGTACAACATTGCCAATGCATTATCCACAGGCAGGACAGGTTAATAAAGAAAGTTAATACAAACTCTTTAGATCCACTGTTGGAGTGTCAAAAGGTTTTGCACTGCGTTTGCCAAAAGACCAGCACTTTTGTTGAAGTATTTTCTCATCATTTTTTTGTGTCTAAGCCAAGGAGCCTAGATATTTTACCAAAGTCATAGTACAAACAAAAAAAGCTGACAGGGTGAAATCAAATGAAAAATGATTGAAATAAATGGCTTCATTATTGTTAAGAACCTTTATTGGATGTTTAGCCATGATCTTTAGAACAGCAGCCAATCCCTAGAAATCCATTCTGGTGATATTCGTTGGATCAGTGACAAGTCATGAGAAAAAATCACTTAGTACATACTGTAAGCAGTAGATGCTTTTATACCAAAAACCCACGGAGCAACCTTTAGTTAAGTGCTATGCTCAAGGACACAATAGCGATGTAAGTTTTATGGTTACATTTACCTGACCTGAGCTTTAAGGCCATGACACACCAGATCAATGTCAAAGAACTAGTGGCGACAAAGGCAGACTGTATTGTTTCCTTGTGTCAGCTGTGTATTGGCAAAAAAGCTGCGTTTCAACACTCCAGAACAACTACAGGTCACTGCTATCTAGCATATGCACTCTGTACCTGAGTTTAAAGAACAGAACAGCAGATCAATAGGTTATACTACTCCTTAACTGTGACTACAGAGATACAAACTGTGAACAAAGCAGAGTTTGGTAACCATTTTAACAAAAAGCTATGTTTCTTTATTTGATTGGCCCATGCTGTAAAAGTATTTACATATTAAAATGCTTATACTGAACTGTTAGATAGCCTTCTGTCTGTGTTGCTTGACTTATTTTGTGCTTTTATCACTTTTGCTTTTGTTCTAAAAACTAAACAGCCAAACGGAGCAATCTCTCTCAGTAACACCTAAATGCTGATCCAAAATATTGAATTGGGCAAACTGCCGTCCACTTGAGATCGACTAGAGCCAAAAAATAGACTGTTAGACTGACCAACAGCCCAGCTATTACCCGATCATTGGCTCGGTTTGTCAAAGCCCTTAAAAAATTAGCTAGTAGATAGTTCCACCCACCCAACCTTCCATCCAATGATACACTTATAAAAATGCATATTTTTTTAATGATATTGCTTTAAAAAAAGAAAAATGTTAATAAAACATTAATTGATGCTAATAATATTATTAAATTAAAATACTAGTAAAGTATACGTATAAGAGTGATTTAATCAAAAATAATAACTTGAATACAAAAAAGAAAATACAACATTCATTTCATTCACATACATTTATAATATTTATTAAAAAAGGCAAAATAACAGTGTGTAAAATGGTCCCACCTTCTCTTTATTACAATTCCCAGATCAGAATGGGCTATATGCACAGCTTGTGTTTTTCAGCCAATGGTAAACTTCCGGTGAAAGCTTAATGTGACTTTTTAAAATTTTATAAGATTCCTTTTACAGCGTTGATGTAATGTAATTAAAATACATTCAGTTAAATAAACTTGAGCATTCATTTAGTTGTTCAAGTATAAAACGAGATGATAGACTGTTTAAACTTTAGCGTCGTCAGTGGCAGCGTGCTAGCGCTGAAGCTCCATTGAAAAAAGCTGAGGTAAAATAAATGTTCATATTTTAGGGAGATGGAAAGGTAAAATGGAATTTAATGCAGTTCTTCTTGTCTGTTTTGAGACGCACTTTATATTGTATATCTATCAGGGAATGATGATCACTTTTTTTTAAAGAAAAAAGATTCACTTGAACACAATTGAACAGTTAAACATGGCGATTTTCTAATGGAAAGACAGTTCACCGAAAACTGTTGGGCTGGCTGACTGAAAATAAGTCTGTGCACACACCCTAATGGCATATGCAAATCAGTAAATACATTTTTCAAAACAACACATGATGTACTGTACCTTGTGTTTAACAGGACATAATCAATTGATAATGTAGGAAATAGAAGAGAAGCATTTGCAACTTGTTCAAAGAAATGGGAAACTGCTTTTTTGATTTTTTTTTAATTTTAGTTTTGATCTGTAAAACATACCAAAAGTGACTGAAAAACTGTAAGACAGCCAGTCAAAAATCGGTAAAGTTAAACTGCTGGTCACTACAGAAATGATCAGTGTCCTGAGATTCACATGCTCATGAGGGACTCCAGCTTTATGAATAAAAGCTTAATTTAATTTTAGTTTAGTTTAGTTTAGTTTAGTTTAGTTTAGTTTAGTTTAGTTTAGTTTGGTTTGGTTTGGTTTGGTTTGGTTTGGTTTGGTTTAGTTTAGTTTTAGTTTAGTGTTTGCATTTTTGTTTTCATATAGTTTTTTTTTTGTTATTTTATTTTATTTTATTTTATTTTAAGCACAAGAAACAAGAAGACTTGGTAGTCGATGTCCAAAATTCCAGGGGTATGGTCACTGAGTGCACTGACTTTCTTTGAAAGTGATTTTTGGCTAGTTGAAAATTTGAGTAAAGTGAAGTAACATACAATTGTGACATCTTACAGTGTGGTACAGAGTGACTGACATCTTTGATTTTAAACATATTGTGCACTTAAGGTAAAATTATGTGCCTGAAGGACTTTTAGGATGCAGAAATGATGGGATTTCATGCTGTGCATTTCCCATGTCACATCTGAGTCACAGTAGGGAGATCAGCTTTGACAAGCCAGATCTTTTTTAAGGACATTTTTTCAGAAATACAGCTTGTTTGTTTTTCATTATAGCTTGTTCAATTGGATCACTCACTGCCTACAGCAAAATTGGACAGAGAAATGAACCAAGAATACCAAGTTGGTTTCACTAGACCTAAATGTCCTCTAAAAATTGTCCCAGCTAAAAATGTTAACCTTCACCTAAGTGAACGAGAATGAGGAAAACAAATAGCGATGCTTTCCTTCCTGTTTGGAGCGTAATGATTCACCCCCATGCCCTCCTTTCCAATTGATAGGGCCAGATGACATACGCCAATGTGTCATGTTGTATTTATGATCTAAAACAAAACAACTTGAGTAATATCCATCCTAAAACACGGTATGTTGCCTTGCTTGTGGTCTTGGGCAGGAAAACTGCAGTTGTAATACCTGACAAATTTAAAATGTCAACAACACAAGTAAATTGGCACTTTTGCTCAGTGTTTGGTCTCTCTGAGGAGAGAATTGCTGCACAACCCATCTGGCCTTAGGCATATTTGTGACATGCATATCATTATGCTTGGTGGTGTCTCTCCTATTCCTCCGCTCTACATACATAGGATATTAAAGGCATAGTTCATCCAGAAATTGAAATTTGATGTTAATTTTCTCACCATCAGGTCACCCAAGGTATTGGAGAATTTTATTATCCCCAGTAGACCATACAATATGTATTATACATTTGACTTTGATATACTTTTATTCTTAATATTTATACTGTACTTGCATTTTTTTTGTTATTTTAGATATTCTCTATTTTATAGACATTTTTTTTTTCATAAACACACAAACAGAATTGTTCTCAGTTTTACTATGAATATTCAAATGTATTATGTAATGAATCATTGAGTGTCTCATTGCATTAATAAATAAATAAATAAATAATAGTTAAAGGCATAGTTTTATCTCTCAAGTGGTGTTAACAGAGTAAGGACATTTTCACAGCATTTCCTAGAATATATATTTTAAAGTCATATTTATTTTAGTTCGGCTGGAGTAGAAGCAGTTTTTGTTTCTTTTTTAACATCCGTATTATAAGCCCACCTTAACATCATTAATATTATTTAATTTGGCTACAGAACGAACCACTGTTCATGACTTGCCTAATTATATCTTAACTTGCCATGTTAACATAATAACCTAGCTAAAACTTTTAATTCCATAATTTCATCTTACACAATAACTAGTAAAGTATTATGAACTGTCCTTATGAAATACTGTACATTGGTTATTAGAAATCAGTTTCTAAAACTAGTATGTTTAAAATTTGTTTAAAAAAAACCTTGTTTTCATTAAATAGCACTTGGGAAATATTTATAAAGAATTACTTTACAACTATGTATAAAATGAAATCATAAAATCTTGCATTTTATGGTTACTGCTATGATGAAATAGTCTAGTTTCATACTCTAGTTACATAAAAAAGAAATTAAAAAAAGGTATTGAAAAGTCTCACTATTTTAGATTCAGGTCAAATTGACCGGCGAGGGATAGATTTGATACAACCTTATTTTTTTACAAGCACAAAAATTGATGAGGATTAAAGAAGATTTCATTTTAAATGAAATTCGTGGTCCTTGGTGATCCATAAAATGCAAGTCAATTGCTACTGGCAGTCAGAAAAACATTTACGGGCGAAACAAAATGAATACTTGCAGCTCCTGAAAATATACAAAGCAAAACAATCAGCCTGTGCAAAAGACTGAACATTATCCAAAAGAAGCATCCAGAATAAGCAATGAAACCTGTTTGATTAAAAAAAATCCTTTCTTGTTGTAAAACAATACAGTGCATGATCATGTGAGAATTATTATGCAACAAGTAATTGCCTTTAGTATATAGCCAGGGGTATTCATTTTGTTTTGCCTATATGTTCAAAATGCTATTAGCCACTGTCTTTGAGACTTCTGAGATTTTACATGTGACCAAGCACCGTACTTACAGTTAAAATGTGTCTTTGACGGTCTACTAAAGAAAAAAGCAGGTCGTGTTCATTTTGAATGTCTAAAAGGGGAGTAAATGAATAGCATATTTAAATATCTGGGTAAACTATCCATTTAAATAGTGGTCTGTAAGCTATCAAGCTGTTGGTGATGTAGATAAGAGATGCATTAATCATAGATGACAGATTTACATTGATCACCAATGAGGATAAAAGAAAAGGCTAAATCAGGCCTTTTTGTTCTCCCATAGGAGCATCTATATGAACTAAACAGTACAATAGTTAAGTCAATGAGGAGGTCCATAGGTATTATCCTCCTGTCTGTCGTCTTTTCTCTCCCCGTCCGTCGTGGGTCACATTGCTTTGTTTGGGTTTTTTTGTTTTAGGCTTAATTAGCTTCTTTCTTTCACTTGATAGATGTGCATGTGCGATAGCAGTGGTCTCCCACATGAATTCCTTCAGACTTATGACAGCTATTAAGTAATTCCCTAGATCGAAGGCTACAAGGCGTTAAACCCGGCGGATTTGGTTTGTAAGGATTTTTTTTATTTTTTTGGAAACGGATCTGAATATTGATCATCGTAATTCAAGGGACGCCTGACATCTGGAGTCCCTGCGGGTTGATTTGTCATTCCTCCCCCTCCTCCATTTGCATATTCCCCCTGTGTTTAATTCCCTTTTTAAACAGAGGCTTAATTAGTTGGAGTCACTGGAGCAGTCTTGGATTATGCCTTTCAGAGAAACAAAACATTTGATCTCATTTAGAGCAGTTAAAGGAAGCAGAGAGGCTCACTGACCATTAGCTACGCACTGAACCAGAGCCTCCGGCACATTTGTAGAGAGCAGAGCCCTGAGCTGCACTCTGGGACCTGCAGGATGCATGCAGATTCTGCTAGTGGATCTTCAGTCAGCCTCTTAAAGGTGAGATGCACTTGAGACGGGTCACAGTATGGCAAGTGATGTGCAATTACCATGAAAGAGGAAAATAAATAAAAAATAAAATTAGAGGAACAAATGCCATTTTTTTATTGTTTGTTTGTTTGTTTTTAGATAATAATGATCTCAGCAGATTGACATTAATTTTCAAATCATTGGGTATTGACATTAAACTAGGTTTTAATTAATTTTTCTTTGTTTTGTTTTCATTTTAACTTTAATGTTTTAAAATTATCCAGGCATAACATGTGTACCAGAGTCACTTGCTATTGATTTTGCTGTGGCCACCCCTGACAAATTTATTTATTTATTTATTTATTTATTTACTTACTTATATTTATTTACTTACTTATATTTATTTACTTACTTATGTATTATATATTTTATGCAAATTTTTTATTGTGAAAAAACAAACACTTTCAGTACAAATAGTATTTTTACAAAAGATAAGAAAAACAATAATAAATAAAAAATACTAATGATAATAATAATAATGATAATAATAATAATAATAATAATAATAATAAGGGGAAAATGGAAACGAGTAATAAAAGTGTACAAAAAATTACAATCACTGAATGCAGACATTCAACATTCACAATCAAATGTTCAGATACATTGTCAATGTTGACAGTAAATGTTGAAAATTAAATCGTTTAAGAAAATAATAGTTAAAAACAAACAAAAATTAAATCACTACGAAATAAATAAATTAAAAAGCAAGGAGAGTGCATCTTTTAAATGGAAGGCAAAATGTTAAGAGAGATAAAGCAAGTTAAAAAACGTTGCCACATTTTAAAGAATTTTTTTTTTTTTTTGCATCTAACCTTTTCTAGCTTTAGAAAATGCATGGTATTCACAAGCCATTGGGATGTAGTCGGAGGCCTTTTTTCAGTAAAGTAGAATACGATGCCTATAGCTAATAATGAGGTAACGGCCAAAATATCAGTATGTTTTGAGGTCAACTGGGAACAAATCTTTGGAACCCCAAAAATGGCAACATCAGGTCATGGGTCTATACAATATTTACCTGTAACACCTTAGAAATAATTGTAAAATAATGAATCCAGTAATTCTGTTACGTAGGGCATACAAATAATATATGACTGAAATTACACTGTGGTGCATTCATTATATATTTTTAAACAGGTAAAGAAAGTTGATCCAGTTTCTGCACTCCAGAACGTTACACACAGACACCATTTCTTTCATCAACATATAAAAACAGTGCAAACAATAACTAAACATACTAAATTAAGGGAATAAACAAAAGAAAAGTGAGTAAATGTTTAATAGCTTTTACATTTTTATTATTTTTAGTAAGTTCATCTTTTACAAAGGTTTTATTTTTATTTTAAATCTTTCAGTTATTTCATTTTTAAAACTTTAAATGCACAAAAACCATGAAAATTCTAATTTTTTTTACAATCATTCATATGGTTTCATTTTTTTTAATCATTTTAGTTACGTTAATTTTTATGTAATAGTACAAATACAAATATGTAAAAAATTATATTTATGTTATGTATTTATTTTCTTATGTTTTTGTATTCGATAACTAATGTTTATTGCTAATAAATTAGAAACAAGCTCATTTAAATTATTTATGTTCATAGAAATATACGTAAATGAATCAATAAAATAATCTGCTTGTGTAATATTTAGTTTGACATTGAACATTGGTCAACACTGAGGTTTAAGATTGAAGCTCTTTCTTTAACCATTGTTGAAATTCTTTTTTATTTCAGGCCCTTTTATAAAATCCATGTGAAAAACCTGCCAAACACAATTTACATATTAATGGATATTGCAGAGAAAATGCAACCCTAATAACTATTGATCAGCCTAGGCATCTCATCATCTACAATGCTAATGCTAATCAATGTATATGTTCAATGGGGATCCTCATTAAAAGGATTATTTGCTTCATCTGGTTCATTCATGGGGTTGCATGCTTGTAGTATGGCTATATTGTGCTCAGAACGCCCTTAGTGACTGATGATAATAGATAATAGGTGACTTCATCCAGAGAGCCTCTAGGGGCCAAAGACGAGAGCATCATCAGTCCACAAAACAGTCCATCATTAAACAAATACACATACAGACTACATTTACACTAGTATGCTTACGTTTTTGTCTGCTAAATGACTAAATGTAAATGTTTTAAGGTCGTTGTGACATCAAAATTGCTGGTGTTTATTTAGCTTGCGCACACTGTTAGTCTTACAATGAACAATTAACCCATGCAAATCATTCCACTGAAGGAAAAAAAAAAGTTGTTTTGGTAATCTTCAAGCAACATTTGACTATTTGTCTCTGTCTTTAGAGTGGTAGTCCTTCTCTGTTGACATCAGTTCCACGAATTTCTTCACAATATTCTTAATCATTCCCCTCTTACCATGAGAGAAAAAGAAAGCCCTGCGCCCCAATCAGCATTCTTTAAGGGCATCTATAACATCTACATAGTGTCTGAACATAAAGTAAAAGTGAAAATTGTGAAAATGATGGACATGAAGTGACATGTTGCTAAGTATGGTGACAGAATTTGTGCTCTGCATCCAACCAAGTTCACAGTAAGCACACACACAAAGACACACTGTGAACACAGACCTGAAGCAGAGGGCTGGATAATTGCGCCTGCATGTGTAGCAGTTAAGGGTTTGGTGCCTTTTTCAAGAGTCTCATTCATACATTCATTTTCTTTTCGGCTTAGTCCCTTTAATAATCTAGAGTCGCAACAGTGCAACGAACCGCAAACTTATCCAGCAAAGGTTTTACGCAGAGGATGCCCTTCCAGCTTCAATCCATCACTGGGAAACACCCATGCGCTCTCATTCACACACATCCACTAAGAACAATTTAGCCACCCTAAAATGCCACCCATTTATGTGGGACTGTAAATAAACACAGACAGAACCACTAAGGATTGCTCTGAGCATGTGCATGAAGTCCTTATTCAATGCACTGAGTACAGACATTCAGTACTGTAGACACAAGACGATGATGGCAAACAAACATCTAATAATATCTAATGCATGTAATGCCTGATTTTCCACACTACATGATGGAAAATGCATGTCAGGATGTAATAATAGCTATAAGATTGTAGAACAAAATTGTAGCTTGTATGCAATTATAAAATAATCAATGGCATTCATTATAAACAAGCATTAAACTGAATTCAGTGTAAAATGTCTGGAAATTGTAATAAAGTACTATTCCTAAGTAACATTACACACATAATTGTATTATTAATGTGTACATAATTGACACATTAAATTGTTCAAGAGTGAAAGAAATAAAACATTTCTAATAATCCATACAAAATTATTAAATTAAGTTTTTGTTTTTTCTAAACCAGTGTTCTCTAACCCTATTCCTAAAGGCACACCAACAATGCACATTTCCAACCTCTTCCTAATAAAACTCAACTGAATCAACTCATCAGAACATTCAACACAATCTCACGGAAATTCGTAACTTTTTCATTTAGTGGCTAATTCGTATGAATTTGTACGATCTAATTTGTACAATTTAGTAAGATTTGCTTTTCCCCCAATGACGGTTGGGGTTAGGGGTGGGGTTAGGTGCCACGCCTCCTTTTTAAAATCGTATCATTTCGTACGACTGAAATCGTACGAATTCGTACGAATTAGCCACTAAACTGGCAAAACGTAAAATACTTACGTTTTCTCGTGAGATCAGGCTGGAACATTAGAAGAGACTCCAAAACCTGGAATGAATGGGTCAGATAAGGGAGACATCTAAAATATGTACTGTTGGTGTGCCTCCAGGAACAGGGTTGAGGAACACTGCTCTACACTAAAACACAACCCAGAGTAAAGCAGCTTTTTCAGCTTTTCCGAAAGTCTCTGTTTTTCAGGGTCAGAAACTCTGGAAAACATATTAGTGTAAACAGCCTCATTCAGGCCCGGCAGCACCAGCCTGCTTCCTCTCTCTGTCTGCATTCAGCGGCCCTTTGTCATGGTGGCTCAGCTCCACTCATTCAGACAAGAGATGAGCAAAAGGAAACCAAGAAAAAAATGTCTCATGACTCACGCCATTCATCCTGTCTTTTGTGTTCACAGCCGCTCTGCTTTCACTCAACAGCAGAAAAAAAAAAAGAGGAAAAAAAATCACTTCGGGAAGCGTCTTGAAAAATTAGTGGAACAAAGATGACTGCACTTGTTTTGACTTTTCTATTCATTAATAAAAGTGCATTCTTTAGTTTTCTTTGTTTGTTTTTACAGTAATTAAATTCAACAGGTGTGCACAGTCATATCAGAAACCTAAAAATATATGTTTACATAAAATTTATTGTGATTGATGTAAGTAGTTTTTAGCTTAGCTTGCTACATTTCTAAGAGGGTAGCTTTTAGTGTAGTTAAGCTACATTTTAGGTAGAGTTGCTAAGTTGCTAAATTTCATTTGAAATGGTATTGAAAAGGTCTTAAAAAGCCTTGATATTCATTTGGAGGATCCTGGGGGCATCCTGCTAATAAAACTAAGAGACTTTAAAATGTACAACTAATAATAGACATGGATGATATTTTCAGACCTTTGAGTTTAAATTAAGTAAACATACAAATGTAATTAAACTTATGTGATAAAATCATGTTGGACCAACTCAGTTGTATTTAATTGTCTAAATAGTTTTTTTTTAGTCGGTGCTAAACTAATTTATTGGATGAAAATCCTGCCCTCAATTAAATTGAGTTCGTCCAATGAGTTTTTTTTTTTTTTTATGTACGCGACGAGCCACTGGACAAACTGGCAACAGTGAAAAAGTCGTCTGTATATGCAAGCAGACGTAAAATTAAAGACGTAGGTACCTCTGGCTACATTATTTGTACCTCTGGCTACATAATTTGTGATCTCCAGAAATGTATATAGGGGTACGTTTTCAGCATGATCCTACGTTGGTAATACTATTGTCTAATTTTATAGTTTTACTATATGTTTAAAGAAAAAAGTCTCTCTATGCCATTTCTATGTTTCTTTCATTTTGTAGCCTTTTCGCCAGCTCCACTTCTCCTGCACTAAAAACACACTTCATGATGGTTCACATAATGGTTATGAAAGAATGAGGTCAATAGATTATCTGAGGGAGAAATATCCATAAATTAGTCTTAAATGAATGATGGCATTGACCGTTAGTCCTAAATTGCTTTGGCAACATTCACAAACACCCACATCCACACCTCACCCCCTCCAACCAGAGCCGCCCGACGGGTGGAACACACCCACAATCCATTGCTTTGTCAATTAAAGGCAACATTGTGTTTATGAAGTGTCAGAATGATGAACAGGCCGGCTCTGTCAGACCTGCATCTCAGTACACGTCCAGCAGGCATGGAGGCATCAGTGCTTATGTAGGCTATTAAGTCGGGCAGCCATGCATCTCAATAGCAGAACACAGGAGAGAGAGAGACAGACAGCATATGAGCTCAGTATATTGGCCTGCTGTCTGCCAAGGCGACTGCAAATGATTGTTTGGCAGCTTTAAAGTCCACTCGCCTCGACTCAAATTCCTTTATTTGATTTGTGCTTCTGGCGGGGCCGTGCCGGAGGCCTGGGTGGGGAGGATAGGGACAGGGGACTGTAATGCTGAGCTCTTTTATTGGATTGGACTCATCGCTTAGATGTGCTCTCAAGTGGCCAGTCACTTCTTAAGCCTGGGTAGTGTAGTGGAGTTCACTACACTCCAAGTGCTGTTTGGCAAATTTGGTTTGGTAGTCTTTTTATTTTTTTCATATATTCCATTTAGGAATTAGAGTGCTAAAATCTAGAGTGAGTAAAAAATACTACTACTACTACAACAACAACAACTACTCCTACTACTGGGGCTTTACACATTTAATGCTTAATAATAATAATAATAATAATAATAACAATAATAAAAAAATAATAAAAACTATTAAAATAACAGCAATAATAATAATAATAACATGATTATTATTCATTCATTCATTTTCTTTTCAGCTTAGTCCCTTTATTAATCTGGGGTCGCCACAGCGGAATGAACCACCAATTTATCCAGCATGTTTTTACACAGCGGATGCCTTCCAGCTGCAACCCGTCTCTGGTCTCATTTACACTCATACACTACGGACAATTTAGCCTAATTTACCTGTACCGCATGTCTTTGGACTGTGGGGGAAACCAGAACACCCGGAGGAAACCCACGTGAACGCAGGGAGAACATGCAAACTCCACAGAGAAACGCCAACTGACCCAGCCAAGGCTCGAACCAGCGACCTTCTTGCTATGAGATGACAGCACTACCTACTGTGCCACTGCGTCACCCTATTATTATTATTATTATTCATTAAGGATGTAATGTGTTAAGCATTTTGGATAATAATTTTATTTATTTTTTTATTAGTTAGTTAGTGAAATGTGCCTACTAGTTTTTTTTATATGTTTTAACAATCCAGAAAACATTGTAATATATACTCTAGATATACTGTATATGAAATAACATGAAATAACAATTTTATTCGAATTAGAAACAGTCATGAGATATCGACTCTAGAAATTTTATAGAATTTATAGTCATGTTATTATTCTGAAAATTTAAGTAGGTAACAAATATCTAGGTAACATGAGACACTCACACACACACACACACACGCACACACACACACACACACACACACACAATGCATACTAATTCGATTTTAATTAAAGCATTTTATATTTAAACAATTTCAATCACCCTGGACTAATAAAATCATTATTTATTCATTCATTTATTCATTTTCTTTTCAGCTTAGTCCCTTTATTAATCAGGGGTCGCCGCAGTGGAATAAACCGCCAACATATCCATATTTTTAGCAGATGCCCGTCCAGCCGCAACCCAACACTGGGAAACACCCATACATTCCTGCATTCACACACGCCAATGTAGCTTACCCAATTCACCTTGCATAAAATGATTAGTTTTGTCACATTTTACTGTGCTTTCTTTTCGTCCAAACAGTGAAGTCAGCAGTAAACAAAACTCTTTAGATACTCACTTCCTTTTTAGGAAAAAAGTAAAAGTAAATGACTGTTTTTATTACAGGATGAACTTTCCCTTTAATGTATTTGCTCTTTTATATGTGCATTTATTTATTTAGCAGATGCTTTTATCTAAAGTGACACACAAATGAGGAATACAACCACAATATTCTTTAGAAAAAGCCGAATAACTACAAACATTACTGCTATGAGGTTTCTGACATTGTTTAAAAAATTCAACATTGTGATAATAATAATAATAATTACCCCATAATGTTAAAAGATGAATATGCTACATTTATTAAAATGGTCAAGAATTCTGCATTTTAGATGGGATTGTGAAGATCATTGAACCAGGCAGAACAAGTAAACTACAAGCTTCTGGGAAATTATTTTGTGTCTTACTGTTTTGCTACTACAAGGCGACGCTCACTTACTGACCTGTAAGATGTAGCTAATATCAGCAAAACGTAAAGTCACAATGGTGGCACATTCCATACATAATTCTTGTCTCAATGTGCTAAAGATCTATAGCTGTAAATGTGCTGGCACAAAGACAGAAAACATCTCCCGGGATCCTCTCCAAAGTAATAGTCCATGGCCGGGTCATAGTATCTACTACATATATCATCGTGCCTCTGAGTGCTTACTGTTGTCCGCATGAGAGTTTTCCTGCGTGAATCCATTGTCGTAGTTTTAGATTTGCAGCGCTGGCTTTACTCCCAGAACAGCAGCATTTAGGAACATTCTGAACAACAGTGGGGAAGCGTGGGCATATTAATAACATCAGCTTCTTTTCTCCGTGATATCCGTTTTTGCCTTTATGAATTTTAAAGGAGTTTTTGAATGTGTTCATAGAGGTTTTCTGCATAACCAGTCCTTTCATATAAAGAACAAATTGTATGTTTAATTTGTTTTAATGAAATCAATGTGTTGTAAAGCAGTGCGTTTACCAGCCCACCATATGCAAACTATGATGTATAAATGGGGCTCATGTATTTTATATGCCTGAGGATCAAGTGCATACTCTTTTTCTGAGGCGAATGGCCAGACTAATTCATACAGTGGGAGTCAGCCAAAGTCAAGGACAAGAATTGCTTCCTGAGCCAGACGTCTTACCGCTAAGCCCACCTGGATTTCGGCTCAAATTTCTGCCATTCTTATAGTGGTGGTCAGTTTGTTTGCTTGCTTTATTTTCGTCAATCTTTTGTAATTCCCCCTCGGTGGCCTTAAAGCACATGTAGCCAAGGCAACAAGGGGTTATTTATGTGTATTGTTAAGTGATGATGGATTGCTGGATAATGATTGGCTGTCAGAGAGGTTGCTGAGACTTACGCAGGTTTGATTGCGTTCCTAGCAAAAAGGGAGTTTTTAAAGGAAATTTTTGGGTGAATTATTTAGTCAGGATGACCTCAAACCTTTCAGCTTTAGAGACTGCTGAGAAGTAGAATATCACACAAAAATTAAACTTGTCATTATTTACTCATCCTCATGTTGTTCGGAGCATGTATGATTTTTCTTTCACAATAGAAAAATAGGAGGGATGGAGCTACAATCAAATCACATACCGTCTGAATCACAATTCAATGTTCTTAAGATTTGCATCACAACTTAAAAAAAATAGATTTTCTAAATTATAGTAATTATAGTAAAAATGTTGTTGGGGTTATTAAAAGCTAAATCGTGAGCCAGACAGTTTATAGAGCGTACACAAGATGAAACAGCTACAGAAGAAAACACACAGAGAACTTCAGAATCCAGTCTTAAGAAAATATGCTGGGCATACTTTGGCTAATACTGGATGGATAAATTAAATGCAACATAGGCTCATTCTGAAAATGTAGCCCTATATACATTTCTGGAGAACGCAAATTATGTAGCCAGAAGTACGTATGGCTGCATTTCATCTTTAAAATGAACAATGTGGGGCAGTATGATGGCGTTCCTTTTTCATGATTACCAGCTTACATCCGTTTGACGGCTTTCTCGCTGTTAACAGTTTGTTAAGAGAGAAGTTGATCTCGACGATGGGGTTCGAGTTTGGTAAAGAATGGTTCCAGAAAGTGGGCAAAACAAAAACAGAAGCCAAAACATAAAATAAACCAGTAAATAACAGGGTGAAAACATAGTAAAATCTAAAAATGAGAGCTTTTGTTTTTCTGGATTGTTTTTAAAACGCTGTCGGGGATTAGTTAAGTGAGTTGTTGGGTCAATCTGTGCTTTTGAAAACACTATTGGTAGAGTTCTTTGGAAGGAAGAGGTTGGGTCAGTTGATTGGATAGTCAGTCAGTCAGTCATTCAATCAATCAACAGTGGCCTCTGGTGGATTTACACGAGAACACCAGGCGCAAATGGCACTTGATAGATAAATTTGAGATCTTAAAGTGTACACAATGGCCTCTTGTGGATTTGCAAAAACAAAAAAATAAAAAAATGTACCTCCTGGAATGTATTTGGAGCTCTCCAGAAATGTATATAGTGGTACTTTTTTAGAACAAGCCTGGGTTGATTAAATGTTGTGCTGTGCACCTTATCAAATCATCATATTCATTAGTGTATGTAAATATATTATGGCATAGTTTTGTTCACTAGATAAAGACATAATCACGATGACTTCATCTCCAGAGCTGATCTGAGAGTCAATTTTTCAAAATATTTTGCCATTTTACATGGAGAAAAGCTATCACATGTTATGTACACAGACATGTATGCATCATCACACTTTCAGAATAAATATCTGGATTAATTTTACAAATTAAAAATAGCAAAAAGGTTTTACCACTTTATTTAATTATCATTTATTTTTCAAAGTTTTTTTTTTTTTGCAAAGCTTATATTAAAAGAGCTTTAAAATGATTTTACATTATTTAACATTATGATAAATTTATCATGAACACATTGTACAGTAATTTAAAAAATACATTTCCTACTAGCATTGCCTCCATCAAGATGCTTAGTATTGTCATTTATTTTTTCAATACATTAGATTTATAAAAAAGTGTGAATAATTCACAAAACTTGATTGTGAACCATGAACAATAATCTGCTGTGCTTTTTATACTCCTTCAATTCTTAGTAGTGCAGTTGCTTTACATTTGCTGATAGAAAATGTGTGAGTACTGACTTATTTGACATCTTGATACAACAGTATCACTGATGTTACTGACAGACAGAAAAGTTGTTGCATGGGGATATGAAAAATTATGTATTTGTACTAAGTTTATACTCCTACAGTCTCAGGAGTACTGTATTGCTAAATTATGGAAGACACATTTAAGCTTGAATGGCATTTGTTGTATAATATAGCATATTATAAATGGCAACAAAAACAAATTAACAAAAAATATTAATGAATAAATGCATGTCATAGTCAAATAATTAAGCAGCAAACTGAAATTAAATATAGGCACACATTGAACATAAAATAAAAAACAAATAAAAACAAATAATCAAGAATACTGTTTTGAAAAGACTTGGCAATTGAGGTGGAATTCCAAATGCAGCTTTTATTATTGGTCAGCAGGTATTGGTCAAAACAGGGGCAAAACAGTATCATAAGGGGTAGTCCAGTTGAGTAATCCAACAGTCAGGCAAAGGTCAGGGTAGGTGTCAACGAATCATATAACTAGAGACAGTCCAAGAATCAAAAACAAGAAACACTGGCAACGTCCATGACATGATTAAACAATACAAAAATAATATTCTGCATTGAAGGTGAGTGAATGTGGTGCAAAAATATTGTGTGTAATCTGTGATGATGACATGTAGCTGTGTGTGAGAAAATCCAGATCAGTAGGCAGTTTCAGCTGTGAGATTGAAAGCACAATGGGAGTTGTAGTCCAGGTGAATGTCTTTTGGATTATTCATATAGCTGGAGTACAGTGAGTCTGATGGGTACTCCAGCTAATACTCGTGACAAATACATTTTTATTGAATTGTGAATCAAGAATGGATTTGATCTGAATCGTGAGGTACCAAATAGATTTATACCTGTAGAAAATAATACTTTTCCAAGCAATTAGTGCCCGTGAGGACTGAGGCCTACCTTATAAAAGATTCAAAAGAACCTTAAAAACAATTTAAATGGCATGTGCTTTACAGTATATCGAGTATTTTGAACCAGCAAAACAGTTTTGTATAAGAATGAAGACCAAATTTATTAGTCATTCTCATAATTGCATGGAAAAGAACCCGTACAGTTCTTTCAGTTTATTCTTTTGTGCTCTACAGAAGAAAGGAACTCATAAAGGTTTATATGACATGACATTTTCAGTTGCGAGGGCGTTGCATTCCTTTTCCTATGGCAAATATGCCGTAAAAGCACAGTTATAGGGTACACTTGAGGTAAATAATCAATAAAAAGAGTCCACTGTGTTATGTGATAATATCATTTATAATTTGCCTTTCTTTTGTGTGCTATTGATTTGCTGTGACCCCTTGTAGTGTGTGAAATAGACTAATGTGGAGGCGTTTCTGACTGGCGTGACATCTCTTTTGTCTCTCGGCTCTCTCTCCACATCAGATTCAAGCTCTCTCTTTGACTCAATTCTATCATGTTTCTTTCATTGTAACTTTTTCCCTACCCAACTGAGAAATTAAAGAATTGAAGATCATTTAGCTTTAGGATCTGCAGGCGACTCGGCACAGTTCAGCGAACAAAGTGCCATTTAGAGTTACAGGGGTTAGTAAATTTTATAAAAGAAATAGCTGTGTAATTTTTATGAAGTTGTAAAAACCAATGAGCCAGCGACTTCTCAGGTGGATGGAAAGCATGCTGTGAAATTAATATAGTGAATGTAAGGCCAAAGCTAAATAAGAGCAAAAAATATGTTTCTCATGCAGCTTGACCTGCTGCAACAAAACAAGTTTAAATAGGTTGTACACTGGGTGAAAAATGGTGTGAAACATTGTTTACTTTGTAATTTGCTAGAATTCACAATTAAACACAAAGAAACAGCAAGAAAATTTGGATTAGTCCATTTACTCTGTTCTTTTCTGATTTTTGAAAAGCTAGTAGAAGTGTTTCTAGTGAACTGTAAGCTGTCAGTATGCTATTCTGGTAAAACTTTACAATGCATTTGCATTAGATATTGTTAGTTAACGCATTAGTTAGCATGAATTAAAAATGGACAACACATTTGTTAAGCATTAATTCTTTTTGTTAATAAACATTAATCTGCTAGCTAGTGCACATTAACAATTGAACAATGACTTTGCTCAGAAGCCGATTCGAATGTTATCACTCAATTTAATGGGCATTATCAGTGGTTATCATTTGATAGATATGGGCCAGTAGGGGCCTTCTGCACCTACTGGTAGGTTCACAAGGCTGTTATCATCTATCCACATGGTTCATTAGCTATAGATCACATATGGCTGTGGCCGGAAGATAACAAAAAATTATTTCTATTATTTATTACATTTCCCACGAATTGTATTTTAATAACGTCTTCTCCAACCCTAAACCCAACAGTCACAGTAATAACAACAGATCTGGAGTCTTCTCTATTAATATAGCAGATTAACCACAATAATTATTCATATTATTTACTAAATTTTCCATTACTTGTTTTTTATTAACATCTATCTCAACCCTAAATCTAACCGTCACAGTAATGAAACAACAGATCTGGAGTCTTCTCTATTAATATAGCTGATTAACCACAATAATTATTCATATTGTTTATTAAATTTCCAATTAATTGTATTTTATTAACATCTACCACTACCCCAACCCTAAACCCAACCATCACAGTAATTTAATAAAAGATTCGAATCTAGAGTCTTCTATATTAGTATAGCCGATTAACCATGTGGATGGATGATAACAGCTGGCAATATACTGGCCCATATCTATCAGCTGTAACGCCCATTCAATCGAGGGATAATATTCAAAGTGGGTGTGTAAAGCATTAATAGTATATAAAATGATATTATCTTACATATATTGCAATATGTTATTTCATACTCGTTATTATAAACTCAAAATCTCCCTTAAGTCAAAATGAATACAGTAGTTATGTTTAAATTAACCTGTTTTAATGCTCATTTTAGTACATCACATATAAAAAATACTAAATGTATACACTTAGGTGTCCATAAATTCTAACTGTTTATAAAAATATGTATTTACTTAATCATAAACAGTGTATTCACTTAATATGTTTTATAATTCAATAAGATGTACAGTTTACAGTACAATTACCAGATTAATTTCTTGATGTGCATAAAGTCATGCGATCATTTCGGTTGATTATTTTGCAAACAGATAATTACATTGTCTTCATCATTAAATATAATGTATATAATGAGTCTTATAGGACATGATGACTTTATATAGTGTTGTGATAGATGCTACTCAATGCTTTTTTCCGTTATGCACTCTGAAATTACTTTCTGGTGATTATAACACACAAAGTCAGAAAACAATTCCAGCTTCACAGTATGGATAAAAGTCACGTGTATAGTAATCAATGCCTTTTCAGCAGGGAAGTACAAATAGAACAGGTAAGAATAGAATATACAATATGCAGTATACTAACAAAAAACAACTCGTTTTCTATTGTTTACTTGCATTCTACGTCTCAAGACAACCTAATCTTTTTTTCCAGTTCAATAAAAATGACTCAAATTTGAATCTTTTGGCAGATGATGTCCAGTAATTACTGACAAAACGGTAACAGTTTTTTTTTTTTTTAATGGCTTTATTTCATAGACACACTTTGCCAACATGTTAATGGCTGTATTTATTATAGTAATCAAACTATGTAAGAGAACAAAAATATCTAAATTATACCAGAATTTCTATATGTTGTATTTAGGGCATTTTGACATGTTTATGCAAGTCATACAGTATGTAAGTAAATATGTCCTCTCATTGGTGAGAGTGCTCCTGTTTCTGTCCCTTTGCATCATCTATCAAGGCAGATACACATAAAAGAGCTTTATCTCAGTCTTTATCTTTGTCATGACACATGCATAAATATGTGTGTGTTTACTGTATATGATGACATATATCATACGGTCAGAGAGAGAATTAATACTCATTGGGTCAGCGTTTTTGCAGTTCAGTTAGAGGAGCAATTACACAACAATTTAAGATGAAGAGGGGATATTTAGTTTTGAAGTGGAATAACTCAGAGTATGAGGCTCTGCTGCTGTTTATATAACTTGTCACAAATTATGATATTTCTTGATCCGTTGTGTCAGATCATAGCATAATCTCACCTTAATTGAACTGCTCCAGATGTATTATTATTATTATTATTATTATTATTATTATTATTATTATTATTATTATTATTATTATTATCATTATTATTATTATTATTATTAATAATAATAGTAATTTTCCAAAGTTGAGCAAGAACACCTTATTCAGATCTTGTTCTGGTGTAGATCTGAGCATGATTACAGTGTTTATATATGGCAAAATAAACTGATATATGTGAGAAAATGGTTACAAACAACAAATTTGGTTGTGCAAACTTAAACCAATATTAAAATATTCAATAGTCATTCACTGTATGTCCAAGATTACTTATTCCTGATTATTATGAGTTTTTATTCTATTTAAATATTTCTTTCATATCATATTTTCAAAGAGACATTGCTATTTTTCTTTACATTTTAGAAGCTGTTGTGTAAAAGCAGAAGCTGTTTGCCTCTGCTTTTCACAGCTCAAAATAGTAAAGTTTTTTTTTTTATCATGCGCTCTTGTAGCCAATCAGCACTGATATTACATCATTTCAGCACTTGAAGACTGATTAGTCACACAACATTTATGTCAAATTGTCTTTGTCTTCATCCCCTTTAAGCCATTAGTAATTATTCATTATTTTGTCTCAAACAATGACAGAAGAAGCTGTGCACAACACTTGAGCATTTTAAAATAAGATTTCATCAAGTGTTATTCTCAAAATGAGCAATGCCCTCTAAACATGCTAGTAAGAATGGACTTGCCGAGGTTAGATGCTAGACCTACACCATCTGGTTTCTGCATTTAAAAGTAACCATTGATTTTAGTTTCATACACTAAAAAAGAAAGATTTTTGGTGTGGTAAAAAAATGGATATCTGGCATAATGTAATATTACATGTCAAGAAAACTAGAATTCCCTACATGAAATTTGAAATAATAATTAATTATTCATAATTAATTATTAATTATTAATTATTCACTAACACTATTTTGATAGTCAATTTAAGTCAATTTGAGACTGTCTGCTTAATATCTGTTGATTCTGCACCTTTAACAGACATTTAACTGACAATAAGAAACTTTGCAAGTACATGTCAACTTACACTAACCCCAACCTGACAGTCCACTTATAATCTTATGAGAATTAGTTGACATGTAGATGCAATGTAACTTAAATTCAACAAACAGACCATCAAAATAAAGTGTGACCAATTTTTCTGTTTAGTTTAGTTCAAAACTTTATTGTCCATTCTGCTTTACACAGAAAGGAAATTTGTCTTCAACACTGGATTTAAGACAACAATTACAAACATACAACAACCACACAATAACAACATTCATCAAGACTACAACATAGTTTAAAGATTAAAAAAACAAATTAGCCCCATACAAAATACTGCAGAACCTTCTTGGCAACCACTTCATTCACATTAAACAAGGATCCAATTTGAAATAACAACTGTCATTGGGATAAATGACTATGTATAAGCATTTCTTCGTGCTTTAGGAATTCTAAACCTGCGTCCTGGTGGTAACAATTCAAATGCTGAGTGAAAGGGATGAGTATTATCTTTAAAAAATCACAACTGCTGTTTAAAGGATTATACTGTATAATTCAAAATATACTGTTGTACAATTTACTGTTTTTATTCCCTGTGTCTTCATGTGCAACAAGTCGACGGGGCAATGTTTTGTTCAGATGTCAGGACAAAATGGCTAAGAATCCAAATTTATGATGAATTATTCAAACCACTCTTGATGAGTTTTTTACACTGTACACTTTCAGTTTTAAAGCTCAGCTGGATGTTTTCATTCACTTAGAGCTCCGTTATACACTTCATGGAAGGTAATTTTCAATATCCCAGGGGCTCTTTAATGTTTATTGTTTCACTCAGTGAGTCATAATTGTGCTAATGCTAATACTGAAACCAGTATGCATTTTTAAAGCTGTTGTTAAATTTAAACTTCAACAAATACTAAAAGTCTACTTTCTTGCAGCTAGTAAGATTTACTTAATTTAATAAAAGCAATGTTCCACTTTACATAGTTTTACATGCATTTTACAAGGTATTGACACGTTAAAGAACCCCAATTTTGCATTATAAAAGGTCATATTTTGGTTTTGGGGTCTCCAACAACAGGTTGATATGCAATCAAGGTAAAAAAAAACACTTTCCTTGTATTATAATATGCATTTTGTTTACCTAATTAATCCAATGACTCCCATATGATTCGTTCAGCAATTCATTTGTTCCCAAACCTCTCCTTAGTGTGAGGCTTATTTGCTGTGATTGGTCCGATGACCCAGTCTGTTGTGACTAGTCAACTGGGTTCAGCGCGAGACAGAAAGAAATGCTCACTACGACTATGTAGTAGCAGAGAGTGTGTGAGAGCCCAATGCAGAAATGCAATAGCGCAATCCAGTTAGTTACCAGCATATCACTCTACTCTTAACACTAACCCCAAGTAATATCAACCACACACATTTAGTAATAATCCACACAGTGGTAAAAGTTGAACTATTTTGAAAATTGACCTCACAGTGTGTGTAGGAACAGCTGATGGTGGCCATAGCAAAGACGAACTGTAGAGGATTGCGAGTTCAGAAACGTATATAATCGTTAAAGGAAGAAGCATGTGCCATGCTTTCAAAGTGGCTTTGGACACAATATGTGAACAACCCTACAGTATACAGATTATACCTAAGAAATACTGTACAAGCACTGATCTATAAAAGATAAGTGATTACAAATTGTTTGGAGCAATTACAACACACAATTAAATACATGCGAAAAACAAAATACAAAAATATTTTGCAAACTACACAAACCAAGGCAACAATTTTAATCACACTTACATGGTATGATCCGGGGGAAGAAGAAACTGGTCCATATGAACTGTAACAGTTACTGACAAAGTCCCTGACAAAGTCCCATACACAGTAGTCTTTGCTGCTCTTTTCATAGTAAACGGACAGCAAATCCTGTGTTTGAGCGTAGGTTATTTTATCAAACATTAGAGAAATGACTAGAAGAAACACAGCACTAGGTTGGCTACACTGTAGTATTGTTGTAAAAGTAATCTTTAACCCTTTATTTAACCCCCACAGTCGAATCTGTCAGTAATTATCATCTTTGCGTCATGATCAGTTACTAGCTATGCTAGTGTCTAAAGGGAAAGGCGGGTTCACATTTTAACGGATCTGATACAACATATTTAACGTGTCATCAGGCAAAATATCCGAACACGATTTATTTATTTGACTCTGAGTCGACTATTTCATTAAAGGGTCTATAGTTTTAAACATGGTGCACTTTTAGATTTAAACTTCAGCTGGATGTTTTCATTGACTTAGTACTGTGTACTGCATAGAAGGTAGCTCTCAAAAACCTATAATAGGGGCTCTTTAATTGTCTTCATTTTGGGGCAATGCAGTGGCTTAGTGGTTAGTACTGTCACCTCATAGCAAGAAGGTCACTGGTTCGAGTTCCGACTAGATGGCATTTCTGTGTGGGGTTTGCATGTTCTCCCCGTGTTTGCGTGGAGTACACTCACAGTCCAAAGACATGCGCTACAGGTAACTTGAATAAACTTAATTAACTGTAATGTATGGTTGTGAAATAGTATGTATGGGTGTTTCCCAGTGTTGCAGGCTAGATTGCGGATGGAAAAGCATCCACTGTGTAAAACATACTCTGGATAAGTTGGCAGTTCATTGCGCTGTGGCGACCCCTGATTAATAAAGGGACTACGCTGTAGGAAAATCAATGTGTTATGTGAACAGGACACTGACAAAGGAAGTGCGGATCCAAATGCAGGTTTATTAAACAGAGATGCTAAGGTAAGCAATGGCCAACACAGAAGCAAACAGATGTATACAAGCAAATCCAGAGACATGGTCATAAACAGGTGGATGGTCAAAGGCAGGCAGCAGACAATGTAAAACAAACAAAACAAAGCAAATATCAGTACACAGCAAATGCGTCGTAATGTTTACAAGGACAGTAAAACGAGACTCAGCCATGTGTTTCAAAGTGAGCTGTATTTATGTGTGTGTGTAATCAGTACTTGAGCAGCATCAGGTGTGTGTGTTGCATGACAAGACTTGAAGTTCATATTTAGGCGGGATTGTAGTCTGTGTAAATGTCAGTGTTCTCCAGTGATCTATGAAGGTTTGATCGCTGGTGGTTGAGACAGAATGAAATGAATGTTTTTTTTTTTTTTTTTTTTTTTTTTTGTGCATACACACACTGTGTGTTAATATATTATATTTCTAGATGTCATATTTTAGAAGCTGTTGTGAAACATATTTTCCGTTATTTTCTGCTGCATTGCACATCACAGCTCAGAATAGTTGTTAGTCTTGTAGCCAATCAGCATTCACATGACATAATTTTTGCTCTTCAAAGTGATTAGTCACATGACATTTACATCTACAGTAAATGCCTTCGTCTTTGTACCCTGCTTGCTTCTAAATGAGCTTTTCAGTTGTATAAAACCCTTTTTTCAGAAAAATGGTGTCATTTCAGTATTTTCTGTTTTCGTCTGCTGTGCGTTATGATTTGTGACTCATAACAGCATATTCTCAGGGGAGCTGGAAGAGCTGTGGACATTTCCTCTACTCTACAAACAGACATCTGAAATTTGTATTCCAGTGGACCCGTCCTGCAACCAGGGTTTCCTTTGAGCTCTGTGTAAGAAAAGTCATGTTCCGTGTTTCAAAGCGTCCGACAAACTGACATTGACACTGTGTTGAAATGATTTATGTGAAGAAGACAGAGGAATGAAGTTTTTTTTTTTCTTCAGAAAGAAGAGTTTTTGTGGAGGTTATTACAGCCTCCACCTCTTGTAGTCCTTGTCCAGTTTACTTCACTGTCCTTCTCAGGTATGAACCGCCGCAAATAGATTCGGTTAGTCAAGGCAAACAGTTGATTTTTCTGCCTTGTCTCAGCTTGATATCAAACATTTTCTATACGCATTCTACCAAAGCTTTACCTCATGCATTTTAAAGAGAGAGTACAGATGCATGCTGGGAAGGAATTTGATGGATTGGCCTGTCCTGTTATGTGGTGGCACGCTTTTGCTGGATCATTCCTTGACATAGACTCATTGTTTGCATTAATCAGGCACGATGGCTATTAGACAAGGATGACTGATTAAAACATTACGCATAAGACAAAACGGCCAAGTTCAAATCAGTGCAAAGTGTTATGATGGAGGCTTATTGGTGAAGATACACACAAGTCTGATTCTAGCACGCATACATTTTTCATATGTTTACATTTTTAGCGTATTCACAGATTCTAAAATGTAAACATTTTATGTGCACAAATTTTTTGGAATGTTACAAAGTGACTAAGCTACAAAATATTTACTTCATTCTGTGTGTTTATAAATAATTTAGGTTTTAGATGATGTTTATGCATCTAGTAGACTGTCATTCAAACTGTAAACTCAGAGTTTACAGTTATATTGATAAAATGACTGAGAATTTCGACCATTTTGAAATATCGTGAAACAATGACAAAATGACTTTTTTTATTTTGGTATTACCAATATTAATTGACGTAAAGATTGCAAGTAAGTTACAGGCCTTTTGTGGAAATTCATTGCGTTTTGCTGTTTGGACAAATTGTTATAGGAAATTTAATAAACTTATTTATAAAATTTTATTTAAACTTGTATTAACATGACCCTGACCCTTCTGACTTTCTTAAATTGATTGAATAATTTTTGTCTTTTCTTTTTCTTTTTTTGGTTTTGATAGATGTATAAATTTTCTAAGGTCAATATAACAAAGCAACACATTTTGTCACACAATAAACAATCATTTACGATTAATTTAATTCATTCTTGTAGAACTATAGGGACAATATGGCAAAAAATGTATATTACCATAAATTTATTAATTTTGGTCTATACGATATAATTCTGATATCGATATGAACAATATTAAAAAGCCAGGAAAAAGCTTGCAAAACTGCACGCAATAGATGTCTGTACCCACAAATGTCAGCAAACTGAATTTGCAAAGTCTATAATTATATTCAGGCTCTTATAACTTATTTTATAACTTTAAATAAAAACAGTATAAAAAATTTGTTTACTTTTTAAACTCTTAGACTTGTGTATATATATATATCACAACTGCTATATATATATATATATATATATATATATATATATATATATATATATATATATATATATATATATATATATATAAATATATATATATATATATATATATATATATATATATATATATAAAGCTATAATTACAAAATGAATGTATAATAATTCTAGAATATTAATGATGATGAAAATGACAATAATAGTAACAATGAATTACATTTATCAATATGCTGCTGCTTTGTGCTTGAATGCAGGTTATTTGCTATAAAAAGTCAATTTTTTTTCTATAAAAAAGAAATTTATGCTTTGCATCAAATAAAAATGAAGCATTGCAGTAAGAGATTTATTTTGCACTATTGATTTTATATACATGTCAATAAAAAATATATATATTTCTGCTACAAAACAAATGAAAGATTTTAATAAATCATTCAATTCAATGCTGAAAGCTGCAAAACAGTCATTATCAGTAATTAAGTAGAAAAATAATATAAATCTCGATAATAAACGGACAAATGCTCAGTCTTGTTATGAGCTGATCTTTATTTCTCTGTCTTTTCACCAATTTATGAGCAGGCAGAGCAGGCTTCTCGCGATGACCACCTGCGCAATACCATTTTTTGTAATGAGCCACTGTTTCAGTGTAAACTTAGCAAAGGCAAGCTTCTTTGGCGATGGATGTACATTATTAGATTTTACATTTAGCTGACATTTGCCCACACAGGCAGTGAAAGCCAAGAAAGGAAAGCCTTGTGTGATTGACAGATATATTAACCAATATAGGGGCAGGGAAGACTACGCTGCACGTTTTTAGAAAAAAACTCAAAACAGGTAGCAGTACAACCATTATATGCAAATTTGCCCAAATTTGTTATGAGGTCGCATAGATTAATTTTCGGACGCATATGCGACCAAAATGGATGCAATTTTGAGCCCTGTATAAATATGCCAGTTTTTATCGAAATACCAGAAATGGGTTTAAACTCATATTACCGTTATTGAACAAAAATCATATTATTGTCCAGCCCTATGTAGAAAAGTGGTCTCAAACTCAATTCCTGGAGGCCACAGCTCTGCAGATTTTAGCTCCAATCATCTCCAAATCACAGCGGCTTAATAGTCTCTATTAGTCTTGAACACCTTCATTTGTTGGATCAGCTCCGTTTGATTAGGGTTGGAGCAAAAATATGCAGAGCTGCGGCCCTCCAGGAATTGAGTTTGAGACTGATGTTGTTGAATAATGTATGTAATACAATGGATAGATGGATGGATGGTTGAATGGAAGTATGAAATAATGGATAGATTAAATGAGGGGAGGGTGGATGGATGGATAGATGTAAAGACAGACACTTAATTGATTTAAAGATGATTGCTTTGATTTAATGTCTTTTAAGTTAAGTAGTTATAAACTATTTATGTGGGCTAAATAAAACAAACAAATTAAGTTGAACAACACTAAATGTAAGTTTAATGGAATGTAAATTTAAATTTAACCCATATAAATAGTTTGCAACTATTTTTTTTCAGTGCAGGTGAGTGGGGATAGATAGATAGATAGATAGATAGATAGATAGATAGATAGATAGATAGATAGATAGATAGATAGATAGATAGATAGATAGATAGATAGATAGATAGATAGATAGATACATAGATACATAGATACATAGATGCATAGATAATGAAATACTACTACTTCTGGAAACAAGTTAATTCGTTAAGTGTTTGGGACTTATGTGTTTGTGTACATATTTCTAACTACTTGCTCACAGACTCAGTCAATGACATATTGAAACAAAGCTAAAGAAAACACAGAAAATAAAGCTTAAAATGAAACATACTTGGATCACCAATGGGCCATGAAACAAATCTGGTCCCTGAAACAAATCTTTCTTCTGAGTCCAAAAATTCAGACACAGAAATCACTTTTCATCCGTCATATAACTCCGAAAGACAGCAGAGCAGATTTTCTGTCAGCGAGGCGCTTTGAATGCTCTAATAAATGTTTTGAGCGAGCGAGGCACAGAGACTTAACAGATTAGCAGGAAATAAAAATTGAGAGAAAATAAAAGAGCTTGCCAGTGACAGAGCGCCATGAATGTGTTGCAGTGCAGTAGAAAGCGAGGCCGGAGGATTGAATGGGAAGCAAAAGGGTCACTGCCGCCAACAAGAACATCCATTCTACTTTGTTTTTCCCCGCTCCCTGCTATTCAATTTCCTGTCCAAGCGGCTTCGGGAAAGACAACAAACAAACGAGAATAGCCATATACTGGAGACAAGCTGGCTGACTCTCTCTGAGCATAAATTCCTGCTGATTTGAACGTTATTTTATGATATTGATCTCCACGTGTGGCAATCCATGTAACCAGGTTGATAGCGGCGATTTTGAAATGTATGTGGTAAACATACCCCACCTCAGTTTCCCTGAGGAAATCCCTTCCTCGGTTGGTCTGGTGGAAGAGATATTGATTCGCTTCAAGTGTGCGATCCATTCAGAGTCCAACAGCTCATTAGGCCCTCAGAGCCACAACATCAACTAATCACTACTTTAACCCCCTTTTACATTAGGATCGGTCCGCCTATGTGGCTCCACAATGGAGCGGTTTTGTTATGGGGTTACAGACCTATAGGGAGGAATCCCTCCTGAATTGGGCCTTTCCTCTGTGTTGCTTTCTGATGAATGGAGCGAGCCGAGTTCACTCAGTTTCGTTGAATAAAAGATACGGCGTCGCCTCTCATGGGATAATGCGCCGCCTACCCCTCCCAGCGCTTCTCTTTCCAGCGCAGACTCACATTTCAGGTGCCTGTATTCTCTACGCTTGAAGTTGTGAAGGAAGTAAGAGGGGCTGCTGGTTTCTGGCTCAAGAGATTCGCCAGGTGAAGGTGATGAAAGAGAAACCAAATGAGCGGATATTATACTCGTGGTGAGCGCTGTAGGGATTGAGCTCTTTGGCATGCTAAACGAATCCTGGCTGCTATATTGAAGAGATGACGGCTAACTTGTAACTACTTTTACTCAGATTATGTGCTAAGAGAGCCTAAGAGTATGCTAATAGTGCTACAATGCTCTGAGTTTACACAGGATTAATGAAATCTTGAAACAGCCATGAAAAAGCTTTTATGGAGGGTTTGATCAGATCAGTTGAAGTATTACATCTGTGAGTTATGTGTTTTCATACAGACTTCAGTCACTACAACATGTAACGATGCTGACATTAACGCTGTTTTTATTTTGTGAACATCATTTGAGGCTGTTTCCCAGCAGGAACATGTCCTAACAGTGTATTCTGTGTTACTGACTTCATGTAGAAACCAATATCTGCTTATGGATATACTCTATATCAGGGCTGCTCAATCCTGTTCCTGGAGATCTACCCTCTTACAAAGTTCAGCTCCAACCTTGATCAAACACACCTGAACCAATTAAATATGACTCGAAGAGCACTTGTTAATTACAGGCAGGTGTGTTTGATATGGGTTGCAACTGAAATCTGCAGAAAGGTAGATCTTCAGGCACAGGGTTATAGCTTTGTTAAAAGAAGACCCATATAATTAAAGTACCTTGACTTTCCTAAATATGTGCATAAATCCTTCTCACATTGTTTTTATATTCAAATTACAAAACACAAAAGAGTTTTTCCTCCGACTATGAATATGCATGCCTCTGTTGCCTAGCAACTTCCTACTAAAAAACACCTTTCTGATAGCTGAAACAAACATGTTTCTCAAACTTTCAAAAACTACATTATCAAATTAATGAAAATAAAATTGGCTAATTTAATTTGGTACAGTCTTGAATAAAAACTCAGAGTGACTGCTTTGGTCATACAGTTATAGAATTCTGGTAATTCCAGCTTCAAATTCAATACAAATGTAAAACATACAATTGAATATAATACCTGCAATAGATTTCTGTTTGTGTTAATGTGGTCTGCTGGCTGACACATTTGCAACATTTCCAGTGTCAATTTTAAGCAAGTTTTAATAATTTGTTTTGGTTCAATTTGGAATTTCCCCAACCATTGCAGAGTCTGAGGGATCAGAGAGAGACTCCAGCTTGGCCTCATCCTGATCCAGCACGGTTATTTTTTTAATGGTCTTTCTGATTTAAATATATTGTTGTGGTGCGAATGTACTCTCAGTAACGCTCAACATATCCAGATATGCCCTTCTCCACTGATTGATTTGTCTCTCGTTATAAGATTTATGGTTTCAGAGTTTTGAGAAAAAACCTTATGAGGTTGAGGAAAGGTCAATATGTCTACTCATCCAACAAAACATCTCCAAACTCCAAAAAATGAGCGACAGATCCAAAAATGGACTGAGTTGAAAGACTAAAATAAGGAACCATGTACATATTTTCCAGAGCCTCATATTTTCTTTCCCCCCTCCCAAAGTCTAAATCAGCATTTTTCTGCCACTTACTACTTTTTTATGGTGTTGTTTGTACTTTTCCGCTTTGTGGCGCTTGTTTATTCAAGCTTTTTTTAAAAGAGGAGATCCCAAGAGACAGGGCGCCTCGCCTATAGCCATATTCTGGCACAGTCAACATCTCCCCATTGAACTTTGCACAGGAGTCAGCTCCAGCGTTTGAACCAGCATTTATAAAGCTAGCACCAACCTGACAGCCTGTGGCTTTACTCCACTAATTCAGCTGACTGGTTAAGATTAAAGCTGGTAATACCGCAGATTTGTGGAACAGATCTTTTGTTATTTAGGTGATTTGTGCAGATGTTCTGTTAGGGTTGTTAAAGCAGCAGTGAGTTTCTGTGCGACAGTGCGGCTAATAAATTAATCCAAATAATTGTCTGCAAGGCAAATGGCACGATGCAGGGGAGCCGTTGCTTTTGCTGAGTGATTATTATTGCTGCCGCTGTCTGTGGTTGTGCAGTGCTGACCCGAGTGTATCCCAGAGGTAATTTCTTCATTAGCAGGCACCCTCATGAGCTCTCCCCGGTTCTTTGGCTGAAGGCAGGGTGTCAGACTCACTGTCTCCCGGTCTCAGCGCCCGCAGATAAATCAACATAAAGATTTTCAAAGTGTGATAAAGCCTTCCAGTGGGGATGCAGTGGTGCATGCTCATTTTTATTCTGCTGCCTGCACTAAAACCATATTACGATGCTAAACAAGTTTTTGAGTAGCTTTTTTTCACTCTTTTTTTGCTTTTTGGCTTTGTCATAGTGAAAGTATGGTGTCTGAAGGAAAGTAGGAATAGCAAGAGGAAGATTGAGATCAGGACATGAGCAAACATTTGTGAGCCAATACTACATCCAGTTTTGTGCTTATATTACTGAAAAATAATAGCTAGTTACAGTTACTAGATACTTCATTCAAAAAGGAACTTTACCAATTACTTACACCAAAAAATTATGCATTACTGTTAAAAATAATTTTGGAGCTACTTTTCCAAGAAAAATTTTTCAAGCCTCCATCAATGCTGTTTTAACGTCACTTACAGTAAGTGCTGCCTGGAGAAAACACTGTTGATCAGCATCACTTGCATTCTCACAACTAAAACACAAGAGAAACTTTAAACTTTATAGCATTAATTTATCTGAGCAATACAACACTATCCATTTAAATAACATCAGTGTTGGGCAGTAGCGTCACTACAAGTAGTGATGCTACCAGCTTAACTACATTTCTAAGTAGCGTGACTGTATTGTCGCTACTTTCTAAAACAAATAGCTTTTCTGTAGCGAAGCTATTTTATTAGTCAAGTAGTGCAGTAGCGTCCACACAAGCTACATTTACCAATCATGGATCAATAAGACATAAGACATTCACAGAGCTTTGAGGCCGGTGTCTAGCCGATGAAAGTAAATCCATATGATGATGAGGATTTCTTCTTCTTCCTGTTTTACAGTGGTCGACAACAAAGTTTTTGGTGCGTTACTGCCAACCGAAACTTGCTTGATGGTTATATGACTGAGGGAGAGGAGTTATTTCTGAAGCAGGATTCCTCATGACCATACCGTACCTCGAGAAGTACATGTTAAGATGCAATTACTTAATTTCTGATGCTGTGCTCAAAAATACTTTAGTATATATACCCTATATATACCATACTGTATTATAGTATATACAATATATACGCTATTATGCTAATTCCAAAATATATACCTTCGCTATAAATTACTATAGTATTTTAAATGTGTAACACCTGGTTTTATTGGATTTTTTTGTTTTTGCTGTTATATACTATAATGTGTTTCTGATTATTACAGCACGTTTTTCACAGTAAATATCTGAACTGCAGTATTGGGCCTAATATGTTTCATTGACAGTTTTTTGATCACTAAGATATGATTGACTTGGATTTAAGTTGCTTGATTTTAAAATGAAAATTGTAAAAATAGCTTAGATGTAGCTAAGCTACTTTTGCCATGTAGCTTTTAGCTTAGCTTGCTACATTTTTCAGGGGTTAGCTTGTAGTGTAGTTAGGCTACATTTTAAGTAGAGTAGCTACTATCTTAGCTCACTACATTTTTCAAGTAGCTTGCCCAACACTGAATAACGTGTTCTGAAATATAACAGAGGCGACAAGTGGCGCTGTAGGTAGTGCTGTCGCCTCACAGCAAGAAGGTCTCTGGGATGCTGGTTCGAGCCTCTGCCTTTCTGTGTGGAGTTTGCATGTTCTTCCTGCGCTCGCGTGGGTTTCCTCCGGATGCTCCGGTTTCCCCCACAGTCCAAAGACATGCGGTACAGGTTAATTGGGTTGGCTAAATTGTCCGTAGTGTGTGTGTGTGTGAATGAGTGCGTGTGGATGTTTCCCAGAGATGGATTGTGGCAGGAAGGGCATCCGCTGTGTAAAACATGCTGGATAAGTTGGGGGTTCATTTTGCTGTTGTGACCCCGGATTAATAAAAGAACTAAGCCGAAAAGAAAATGATTGAATGAATGAATGAAATATAACAGAAATGTGCCACTATGTCTACTAAATTAAACCATTTTGTTATACAGATAACAAATGTGGGCTTATTTATTTTAAACAACAAAAATACTAGTATTAGTAGTTAATAATAGTAATGTTAATGGTCTCTGTTTCTCCCCCGCATTTGGTCTCTCTCGTGCACACACTTGGCCTGCCTTTGCATTTGGTTCTTCTCGCATGTACACCTGGATTCTCGCGCACACCCTGTCTCTCTGCTTACAATTTCTTTGTTCATTGTGGCATCTCGTATGTGACACGTCTTCTTAACAGTGGTCGCTGTAAACAGAAAAATGTAGGCTAGACTGCAGCCAAAACAAATGAATAGACCAAGTAACGGACAAATGCATCATATTGTAACAGTAACACAGTTACTATATTTAAAAAGTAATGTGTTATTAGTTGTTTATTAGTTATTAGTTAAAAAGTAATGCCGTTACAGTAACCCATTAATAGTAATGCATTATTGCCTAACACCCAGTGCATCAAGCATTTATGTTAAAATATATGCTAACTATAACAAATGTGGAAAGTTTGCTTTGCCATGTCCGCTGTGTAAAAATCATACATGCATGTTATATGTAAATGACAAAATCTTAAAATCATGTTTTAAAATAAAGTTATATTTGACGATTCAAAAACAACTCATCATGTATCATCAATGTAATTATCAATTTAAAAAGTGTACTTTTTATTGTAGCAGTTAACAGGCATCATGGATGTCACCAGTAAAATTGCATAAAATAGCATTTTAAGTTAAGATTTTTTTACAATATAATATGACCTGTTATCAGGCAATTATGTATGAACATCCCTCTATTAAATCCATCTGAATATGTTAATAAAAATGTTAAGTTTGAGTGCATGAGTAAAATACATTTTGAGAAATAGGTTTTAAAAATCTACAGATTCGAATTAAGTACGACAAAAAAACACTTAAATGTATTTTGGATGTTTTCATGCAAATAGATTGTAAAATAAAGCTTTGCGAACAGCCAAAAGCCCAAAATCTCAAAATTGACAGGAGCATTAAAAAACAGTGCTTTTGCCTGCAGTGTCTCGTCTTAATTTAATAATCCATATGGTTCAATCAATGTTTTAAAGCTTACCCTGAAGAGCCAGCTCATGTTTTGTTAATATTTCTTTAGCACAAGTGAATTTTTCACTTAAATACACAGTGTTTGGCATCAATAACTGGGTCACAAAGATATATACATTATTTTAGCATGCAAATAAACTTTGGCCTGCCCTGCATATTAGCCTACCCTAAAGCAATTTGTGCATTGCAGTGAACTGTACTCTACCCTGAAGGCTGATATTCTGTGAAAAATAAAAGTCAACTTGATTGTATTGGCTTTCCTCATGAATCATCATAACACTAATTTATTTAGATCCAAGTGACACTTTGACATTAGTGGTGGTAACTCGGGACCCTAGTGGATGACTGCTTTTAATGGGGCAAATCATAAAAATCTGACTTTTGTGTGTTTAAGTGCTGTAATTGGGTCCCCGGTGCATCTGCCAACCCTGAAAACGTGAAAAAGGACAACCCAGTAACTTTGTTTTAATAAAACCTGTTTTCTGCAAGCATGCAAAAAAATGAGCCATTCAGATTTTCTCCCTTATTGACGTTGGAAGTTTTGCTTACATTAACTATATGAATAATCTTGCAAAGCATTAAATAATCATAGTTCGTTCATCAATTAATCAATTGCTTGCTCATGTTAGAAATTAAATAATGAACCATTATTTTAAAGTGTTACCAAGATGTCTTATTATATATCCACCCCTTAATCTGCACATTTCCACCCATGGTGCGGCTGCAACAGTTTTTCATTTTCGTTTTTGTGCTGTAGCAGGTAGAGATTTACAATTCCTCCACACAATGTCAGAAAAAAAAACAAAAAACAAACATCTATTGTTGGATATAGCAACAAATATAAGAGTCACTGTAAAATCTTGGAATCCAACCCACTGGCAACATTATGATTTAATTTCATTTTTGAAGGGAATGTGCCAAAAAAATAAGTGTTGTATATGTGGGAAAATTATATCAAACTTCACCAGTCAGTTCAATGGTTCTTTTTGACTTCATGTCCAAAATAAATGTCACTTCATATTTAGTTAATGTTTCCAAGTTTTCATTCTGAATGTAAGTTCTGAATGTGAAGTAAACTTATATTACTGTATCTCTGCCTGTGAGTCCAGAGATATTCCTAAGATTAAGCATAAATATTCATAAATGCACATTTAGACTTTTTACATTTTCTGTATAGGTTTGAGATTTGAACGATGCTAATTTGCAAAGGTCAGCACATCTGAACACGACTCATGCTAGTCGATTTATTAAATAATTTTTACTCCACAACAACTACATAAATGTATCCTCTAACTATTCAGAAATGTCCTGATTTATTCTGATTGTAACCGTTTCTTCTTTAAGGTTGTCTGACTGTGTTTGAATATGAAAAGTTTTAATAACCTACCTCTAAATTCTGGCATTTAGGCTGTAGATTCTGCTGTTTTGCTGATTTGTAGAGTCAAATCTGAACAAAAAGGCTCCACCCTCTTTTGGAAAGCAGAAGCTCATTTGCATTTAAAAGAAAAAAAAAAACTTGAACCAAATAAGGAGCAAATTTGATAAGCTTGAATGAAAGATTTGTGCAAAATTTAAGCTTAAACTTCACAAAAACATTCTGGAGACATCAGAGAATTATTTTAAGTCTGTCCATGGTACAGTATGTTCTTTTTAATCAGTGACACAATTCTGCATCCACATTTATCTGTTCAGATGTGGCAGCGGGCACAGGGTTATGGCATCCCCAACCTTCACTTAAGAGCAGGAATCTATATTTCAAAAGCTCACATGCATAGGGTCGCGTGAAAATGGAGGCACTGGTTAATATTCATTCGTATTTCTGCAGCCGGTAAATGGAACATGTTTTATTCAGAACTGGCTGTTTTGGTGCACATTGGGGCAATGCAAATGAAAGATTAGCTACATAAAATGGCAAGCATAAATCAAACAGAGTGACAAGAGCGGCCGCAATCATTTTGCCATGTCACAGTTTTGTAAATGCTTCCCATCAGTCAACATTAAAGGCCGTAATAGCACATAAGCCAGTCAAAAATATAAATGGTTTTTGATTTCTGTCGCAAAGAATGAGGTTCCTCTGTATCATGCCATTCGCTTGAATTACCACCTTAATTACACCATTATATTTATGTGCATTTAGGGTTGTTGAGGATAATTTAAAAGTTACTCTTAATTTACCTAGAAAGTTACTTTATAAAAGTTGATTAAATTGAAAGTTTTAAGGTGGCAATTTGTTTGCGAGACCATTAAAAGTTTGTTCTGATCATATAGACTCAATTTTAACGAGTACATGTAGACTAATATACATTCTTTAGTCATAAATAGATGAAACGGTTCATTTTGTTGTCAACATCAACTTTAATATAATTAAACTTCACATTAGATATCGCATATACATAGAACATTAATAAATGCAAGTAAAGTGTCAGTTCTTTTAAATAGGTTTTGTCAAAATAAGATGTTAAAACGTGGGTGTAATAATATTTGATCATTATTCAGAACAGGTATAAACATGTAGCAGCTCTTGTTCAGAACTTTACCTAATAAAATACATCAAATTAGAAGTGATTTTACTAAGTAGTATAATACAGTATAATAAATTATTAAACACTTCTTGCTGTGAAACGGGCAAAAGTTATTAGTTTGAAGGATAGTGAGATTTCAAATGGCAGTTAATAGGTACTTTGGGGCTGTGCTGGTATCCTTAATTTAGTCTTTTTAAAAAACGTCGTCAAGAATTTTTTTGGGGAAATATTGATTAAATATTGAATAGTGAATACAAATTGAGGCTGTTTTATTTGTAGAATAACATAGACTTTTAAAGGTTGATTGTTTGTCTAATTTAATGAATATCTATAGGCTCTATTTGAATGATCAAGGTGCAAAGTCTAAAGTGCATGGCACAAAAGTATTTTGAAACGAACCTCCTCCAATTACTCTTTCTCTCCTTCGTGGATAAGGAAAGGGTGTTGTACACTATCTGCTGATAACATTCATAAGCCTACATATTTAATTTTATTTGTTAAGCGCAAAATATTGTTTAAAAATATTGCTTAATTCACTTCTAATTTCCTGCAAACTAATAAATGAACAATAATAGCAAAGTTTGGTTTATATGCAAGTTATATCAAAACAAGTCCAATACCCCATATGATCCAAAACCTGACAGGGAAACAAATTTAGGCTTGTATTTAATAAAACAAGTATAAATAAGCATATAAAAAATAATACTACTAATGATAACAACATTATACAAATACAAATTGTCATAAATAATCTGAAAAAGCCCCCCGAGATGAAGGCATGGAGGCAGTGGTTTTTTATAATTATGTAGAAAATAATAATTTTTGTAATATTTTATTACCTAAATTTGTTTAATTTGTTTAATTTGGACTTTAGACCTGCTTTCAGCTGGTTTATTGCACAGTCTATTTTAGTTCCTCAAATTAGCAACATACAAACAATGCACCTTAACACACCTTTTAAAATTTTGTAGACCGACTCACTCATAAGTCCACAAAGTCTACAAATGATGTTTTCTATTTAAACAACATAGCACAAAATGAGAAAATTACTGTTGTGCTGGTGTGAAAATATCAACACGTTGCAGCATACACGTCTTGCGCCTTATTGCACCGGGTGTAGGATAGGGCCCTAAATCTGAAAAGAAATCAAGGAATATAATTATTAATTATTTTTCCATTTGAAAAAACTGAGCATTTTGAATCTGTGGTGTAGTCAGCAACGTCACCGCACAACTGCGTGCAAACATACATGATGTTGATAAATCACTGCTAGTCGGTCAAGTTCAGCTGTGCAAAAAGGAACTGTCAATTTATACACCAGTGTTTAGACATAAAAACACTTTCTGATAAATGAAGATCAATTTGTACTTGTCTAGCAAGCGAACGTTTGCATGCAAACATTGATTTTTAGAGACCATAAATAAACATTCAGCCAATCACGCTCAAATTGGCCCAGTGCAGAAAAGCATGCATAATCCATAGGATTTTCAAATACGTATGTTGAAAGGAATTTCATAAGGGCCAGTGGCTATGCATTTGTCTTTTTACACACAAATGATGGATGTTTTCATATACTTTATGCAAAGTTGGTACAGTTAAAATAAGTTATTCAAATTCCCCTTCTCGTAATAAGTTATTCAATTTCCCTTATATCGGTCTCATATATTTACACTATCAATCAGCAATGTTAAAAATCATGACCATTTCATTTTTGCACTGTAAAAACTGTATGGATTAGTATAGTACAATTTGTTTAATTACAGAAATCACTGCAAAAACAGAAAGCCAATCAGTCATATGTATATTTTTTGCAATATTTGTCATCTTATAAATAAAATTGCACACCAAATATATAAATCTTAATAAAAAAAATTATTATCTATTAAATTTCATCTGCTTTTAAGCTACATTTTATATGATCTGTGTGTAATTATTAGAAACAGTTGTATGCTGCTGTTTTATTCAGGTGTATTGATGCCATTTAAAGGGATAGTTCACCAAAAAATAAAAATAAAAATCTGTTGTCATTTACTTACCCTTTACTTGTATTAAACCTTTATGATTTTTCTTTTAAACTCACATAACAAAGATTTTTTGAAGAAAGCTTGAAATGTCCAACCACTGACATCTAAAATATCTGTTTTTTATACTATAGAAGTCGATGGTTACAGGTTTTTTTTCCCCTTCAAAATACATAAATATCATTTGTGTGTTTAACAGATGTAGGAAAATCTAAAAAGTTTGGCACCATGCACTTGAGAGTGTATAAGTACGTAAATTGTACTTTTTGGATAAACTATCGCTTCACGAACTAGACAACAGCTAAATATTCCAAATTGAAGAATATTTAGGGAGAACACTGATGAAAATGCATCATTTGCCACTCTTAAAACAATATTTCTTCAGACTAGATTTTAGATCAGTTATTGATTTAATGCAATTATTACTAAAGCCATTTACTATAACAGGAAATGACTTCATAAAGTGCAGTCGTAGTCAGTAGTGACAAAATAATTGAGCTATTTTTAAGAATCCTTATAAAACATCAGGTTTGCTTACCTGGCAGATTTTTTTTTTTGCTTGTTGTTTGTACTCTTTCACTAAATTTATTAGTTTTAGCTTGTTTCAAGAAGGCCATTTTTGCAGTAAATTGTCTGTTTAGGATATCCAGACATTTGTAAACGAGCATTTAAGCTGTCATTAAAGCAGACTGAAGTAAAAAACTCCTCCTTTTTTTAGCCACGTTCAGCTGTTTTCCAGCATCCAGCATTGAGAATAGGGCAGCCAGCTCTTTATGGTCACATATCCTATAGATTTATTGGCTTGGGACTGCATGGCACGGCTTTATAACCTCTATATATGACACTGTAAAGATGCCATTTCAGCTTTATTAGTTAATGCTATTTGTTAAAACCCGGGGCTTTGAAGCTAAAATTTCCCAGCTGAATGGTCAAACTGTTCCCCGTTGTACTGTAGTTGAGGCTATTTAATACTTTTTTCTCTGAGTTTAGTTCTTGTGTGGTTTCAAACTCAGGCCTTTAGGAGTGACAAATAGGAAAGTCAACGAGTGATTTACAGAGCCTTCTGATCCTAATGAACGCTTTGACTCCAAAGACAAACTCCACAGAATAAATGTCCCATTGCAGCAAACATAATATAATTACAACTGTCACAATAGGTAAATATATGGTGAGACTGTAGTATTTAATGTCTGTGTTGATGCCGCCAGCTTCCACGGGACACTAATTGCCATCTTGTTTCTCAGCAGGCGACATTAGCACATGGTTTCTTTGCTGCGACAGTGACTTTAGCAATGCTTACTATTCGCTCATCTGTACATATACACTGTAAAAATGCTGGGTTCCTCTACCAACAAAAACTAATTTAGTTAATTTAATTTCATTTTCTTTTTTCAAATTTAAGTGGATTGAACTTAAAACAATTAAGTTGTCCCACAGCAATCCCAAGAGTTGTGAATCAGCTTCTTTTAAATAAGTTGCTTGAACAAGCAGCAAAAACATTTTTTGAGTTGATTTGTACATTCTGGCTAAAAATACTGTGTTGTTTTGTGTCGTTCTTACTTTTATTTTTTTCTTATTCTTATTACTCTTATTCTTATTACTATTATTCTTATTACTCTTATTATTCAAATAGCAGTCAGCAAACAACAGTGAAACGTGATATAGAAAAATATCATGTAGTGTTATATAAATATAGAGTTTGTAATATGATTAAAAATCTAATTTTACTTTATAAACATACGTTATACAATAATTATATATGATAAACATTATAAAAAATAGGCCTAAGTATATTACAAGAAATTGTATTATTAAATATTCAAGTTTTTTTTGCGATATTCGTCACCTTGGAATTATAAGGTTCTATCTGTGTTCTGAATGATTTTGAGATAATGAGCTTCAAAGTTTTTGCATTCCATAGCAAACAGGTATGTGTGTAACTTTTGTTTTTTAAATGAAAAGTCTTTATGTAAACAACTTCTTCTATAAAAACATCCCATTATGTAAATAAGGTTTCATTTAATAATGGCAATAACTAAATTTTGACAAACATGTCAGATAGAACCTTATAATTCTAAGGTGGCGCATTGTCAGAAACACACAACTTTCAGTCCTTATATGTAAAAAAATCCTAAATATATCCAAGACCATTCCAATAATTTGCTCTTCTCCAACTATTGACAGCAGACCTGACCCTCACAGTTGAAGGAGCAGTATCAACAGATATTAAACAGACAGTCTACTACTCAAATGGACCCGATAAAATAAAGGGTTACCCTTTACTGCTCTATTCATTTAACTTAACAAATATAAAGGTTAGAACATTACTGTTCCTCTTGCGATCTGTTGCCATGATCATGTTGCATTTCAGGGTATTTTAACTCATTTGCAGGGATCACAGAGCCACTATGAGTATGCAGGAAAGTCATGGAACTACCGGAAGAGGTCATAAGATTGGACGAGATAATAGTTAGGGGCGATCACTCTGCTCGTGCCACAGCAGCTTAAAACACTGGATATACAGTTGAAGTCAGAATTATTAGCCCCTCTTGAATTTTTTTTCTTTTTTAAATAATTCCCAAATGATGAATTAATAGCCCCTTTATTGCTTTTCGATAGCCTACAGAACAAACCATCATTATACAATAACTTGCCTATTTACCTTAACCTGCTAAGTTTAGCTAATTAACGCAGTTAAGTCTTTAAATGTCACTTTAGTGTGAATACGAGCGTCCTGAAAAACACTGAGTAAAATATTAATTACTGTCATCATGGCAAAGATATAATACATCAGTTATAAGAAATTAGTTATTGAAACTGTTATGTTTAGAAATGTGTTGAAAAAGTCATCTCTCTGTTAAGTAATTGTAAACAGAGGTGACACCACATCTGCATATATCTTAGCTGCTGTGATGAGAGTGCAGCGATTGCTCATACCCTCACACATCATATACCTCTTCATGTGTTGTAGCTACTGATGTATAACTGGGTGTGCACATCTTCCTCCGCTTGTAAACTCACTTGTAAACATTTGTGATCGATCAGATCAGCGAGTACCGATCGAGTCATGAAATGTGATTATCGTCCGATAGCCATCCGATGGCCGATCGATTGGAGCATCCCTAATTTAAAGGTTTTACGTCATTAAAAGCTGGCTTTTAAATATAACATTGATATCAGAATGGTCAAATCAGCTCTTTTAGTCTCACTTAGAGATGTGCTGTAAACGTTTTCCTTTTTTTCTTTCAGCACGTTCAGTCCGAATGCAGAGTTTATTATGGGTTTAATGCAGTGCTAGAAGTTACTAGCAAGGTCTGAGTAATGTCGCTGTGACAGAGGGAACATTTAAAGTCCTGAAATGTGAGTGTAATATTCCCACTTTTACATCACATGATAATTAAAGACATCAATCACATGCCAGACCTCATCACATACTTGAAAGAGTTCCAATTTTGAGGGCTTGCCGGATGAGACACAGTTGTCATTCATCTGGCAGAGATAGATGGCATCCACAGATACATCGCACAGGATTGCATGTAAGAAAGTCTTTGAGCACGTTTGTGAGTGGGTGATTGTAGATTGATTTGTGGAGTTTTGTTATAGGGGTGAGTTAGGGGCCTTTTTTATTGTGTGAATATATTTTGCAGTTTTTAATAGGATTCAGTTCTGACAGGGTGAGATAAATCAGCAAATCTTCACTGACTTAATTCATCTCCCTTTTAATAAAGAGTGAGAAGAACATCAAGCCTGAATACTTCCCATCAATTTATAAGTGCTTGTAATAGTCTAGGCAGTTAAGACAGCTGGTATTAAAACATTTTTTTATTTATTTTTATGGAATAGCAATCCACAGTTAACTATTATTATGTTTTACTATAATATTTTTATGCTAATGCAACAAAAAAGTCCTTTATTTTTTATGGTTTTAGTTTACAAGAAAAAAAAAAAAACCAAGAACAAACAGACAAGTGATAATGGATTCAGAGAAAATATATTGTGATCAAATTAATACAACCCATAACTGCTTGGTCAAAGTTGCAATGTTGGGTTAAAATTTTGGCATAAACACTGCATAATATGCATAAAACATTTTGCTCTATTCTATCCTCAAATAAGTCACCGGGCCAGACAGAATCAGTAGATATTGTTGCCATTTCTACACAGAATTTTGTAAAAAAAACTATGCAGAATTTTGCGGAATGATTGTGAAAGTATATGAACTGAAAACCTAACAACAACAACAACAACAACAACAAAATTTGAATACAAATTTAAACAATTTAAAACACAAATTCAAACTAATAAAACCACTTGTTTGGTAAATAAATCTGCAGTAGATATCTCTAAAACTAAAAGACATAGAAGACATTCATTTACAAAATGTATTGTACACAAATCATCTAAATACTATATCTAAACAGTTACATCTGATTCAGCAATATAAAAAATAAAAGTCGATTATGACTTGTGTGTACTATGTATGTTTATTATGTATAAATATACAGACACATGCATATCTTTGAGAAAAGCCATTTTAGTTCTCTTTCTTTTTATTATTTAGCAAATTATGTTTAACAGAGCAATGACATTTTTACAGTATGTCTGATAATATTTTTTTCTTCTGGAGAAATTCGAATTTGCTATATTGTGGCTAGAATAAAAGCAGATTTTAATTTTTAAAAACATTTTAAGGTCAAAATTATTAGCCCCTATTATTTTTTTCTTTTTTCGATTGTCTACAGAACAAACCATTGTTATACAATAACTTATCTAGAGAAATATCTAAAATATCTAGTCAAATATTACTTACTGTCATCATGGCAAAGATAAAATAAATCAGTTATTAGAAATGAGTTGTTAAAACTATTTTGTTTAGAAATGTGTTGAAAACATTTTCTCTTCGCTAAACAAAAACTGAGGAAAAATTAAATGGGGCTAATAATTCTTAGACTTTAACTGTGTATATAATGAACACACATCAAAAATCCTTATTTTGGATGTGTTTAATTGTGATTAATCTCTGCTCGGCACCAATAATGTATAAACAGAATAAATATATTTATTTATGCACATTCACTTAAATAAGTAGGGTAAACAATATGCAAAGTTTCTGTGTATTACTGCAGGAACTGATTCTGTGAGTGTCTATAATAACACTTGTTGTTTTGAATGAGACACAGATATCAGAAGAACTTCTGTGGCCAGAGCTTTTTTAGTCTCGCCAAACGATGTGGTGCGAATTCTAGCCTTTAACTTTTTATTCTAGTCTGGCCATTTGGAAGAGGCAACAGGCGCTGCAGTCATGCGATCTGGTCAGCCGATTTAATGAACAATCTCTCATGAATTATTCCACAGGACTGCGCTTAAAATTTCTCTTTTCTCTGCAAAATCCTTACTCTTATCTCTCACTGTCTGTTTCCAAGGGGGCATTTTAGAAGTTGATTTTCTCCCTTTTTCTCCACTTCCGAGCCTTATTAGCATCTTTTACTGTGGGAATGATTTTAAAGTTCTTTCTAAAGGCAATCACTATCAGCCACTTTATGCATAAATGATGGCAAGTATCTTGAAATTGTTTAAATTAGTGAATTAGGTTTTGTTTTTCATTGAACGGTTTGTGGTGTAAACAAGCTGATCTTGATCAGAACAACAAATCTGTCTCAGACTGGATTGTTTAAGCCATTTCTGGTGAGTTTCTGTGTTATGCAAAGTTAAATTTAATAAACGCTTGGAATAATGGATCAGTCAATGTTTTAGTATGCCCAAATTATTAGTATCTGTAATGTTGCAGCATACAAAAAATGTCTTTAGTATGGTTTGTATTTTTACTCAAGTGAGACAAGTGTGGTGCTAATCGACAAAAGAAAGTACCAATAAAAGGTTTGTACACCGTACCAATCAAGTAACACAACTGTTTATTGCTGGTTCAAACAGCTGATATAATTATAAAAAATAACCATGAAATTCATGAACCATATTCAATAATAAGTCATAAAAATGCATAAAAGACTTATCACAAGAAATAAAATGAGTGGATAGAAGACAGATTAGGAATTAATAATACAATGTCAAGCAAGAAGATGCCATCATCTTCCTCACCAAAGACTGGTAACCTCCAAACATCAGAACCTAATTCAATATTGTAACCCTGACCCTATCTTTATCATCTGTTTGTTCGTTAAGCGAAACAGCCCATATCAATCAATCAATCAATCAATCAATCAATCAATCAATCAATCAATCAATCAATCAATCAATCAATCAATCAATCAATCAATCAATCAATCAATCGACATGTTTTGTACCATAAAGAAATGAAAAACACACATGTGGAAGTGGTTATGTGATGTAAATATTAAAATGCCGTTGTTTACAAATCACTCACTTAGGTGAAATAACAAGGTACAAGGTCATAACAAAGCATTTTACAGGAGCTACTTGAAAAATATTAATTGATAATCTGCTATTATAATCATCATTTGTGTGAAGGATTTGTTAACTGCTGCTAATGTTCACTTCAACTAAAAACTAGGGTGAATTACATTGTAACAGTGTATCTTAGGTAGGTACAGGCACTTCTCTTGTATTGTTTCTAGAGAGATGATCTTTTTTTATGGTTTAATGTTTCTGTGGGTGGACTCTGCTATATTAAATCTCGCTTGATGCTGAGATGACGCAGCGAGCTTTGGGTTTTGGAGACTTTGGGTTGTTGACAGCATGCTTGTGGTGCTGGTGTGCGTCTCCTCCAAACGTCACTCAAGATTATAGATGCTTTGAAATAACTTTCTCTAAAAAATGTCACCAGCCTTGTATTAACAGCTGAGTCACAATCCCTCCTGTTGGTTCATCGAGGTAAAGATGGGACATTTTCCCTGTAGCTACATTATCTTAATGTGCAGTCATAGGTGGTCACTGGGGATGGGTTAAAAATCCCAGCACAGTCTCCTAACGTCTGACTCAGAAAGCATCATTTCTCCCCTGTCAGGTTCAATTCAAAAAGAGTGGCCTCAAATACCGCAGCAGACATTTTCTTAGTCCTGTTTCCTAAATGGGTTCCTTATGCCAAGTTCCAGACATTTCTGAATGCTCAGCTTCTTTAATTTGCGCCATTTTTCTTACAATTTTGCTATTAAATATGATAAAACATATAGATAGATGTATTATATAGTTTATTAAATATATTTGCTTTTAAAATATGCTAAAATTGGGTTGGAGAATTAAAAGTAGTCAGTGTTTTTCATTCATTCATTCATTCATTAATTAATTTTCTTTTGGCTTAGTCCCTAATTTTTCAGTGGTGACCACAGCGAATGAACCGCCAACAATTTTGGCATATTTTTTTAACCAGCGGATACCCTTCCAGCTACCACCCAGTACTGGGAAACACCCATACACTCTTGCATTCACACACGCACTCATACACTATGACCAGTTTAGTTCATTAAATTCACTTAGCACATGTCTTTTGACTAACCCACATGAACACGCAGAGAACATGCAGACTCCACACTAAAATGCCAACTGACCCAGCCGGAATTCGAACCTGTGACCTTCTTGCTGTGAGGCGACAGTGCTAACCACTTAGCCACTGTGCCACCTCAGTGTTTATTTAATTTTTTTTATTTTTCAATCAGAAGGACATATTACAATAATTTGAACACACAAGCTTGCTATAGGCCTACAGAATAGAAATGTGAAACTTGTGTGTGTGTGTCTGTTTTTTTTGTTAAAGCACTTTAAATAATGGAGTGAAATAGTGATTATTATTTTATTTCTAAAGTTGTATAAATCATGCTTTTAAAGGGCGACCAGGTCATTGCTGTCATGCTGTATCTTTTGAGCTTGGTAGCTTTAAAAATTAAATCTGCTTGTGTTGTAGTTCAAGAAATGCTTTATATAAAAGGGTTTAGCAGACTCGAGCGCAAACAATTTATTAATTATGCATTGATTATTTACACAATAGAAAGAAAATGAACAGGATGCCTTACAGGATGGAATTTTAACAGGATGTAAATACAGATCTAATGTTAGCCTCTGCACAGTGAGGGGTTGAGAGTTATCGTGGAGTATGGCAAAGACTGTAAAAAAAAAATAATAATATTCAGATAACATTGCAATGTGAAAGTACTAGTTTGAGACATCTGTTTGAGTCAAAGGAAAATTACAAAACATTAGGAATATGTTTCCTATTATATTATGTGTTATATGTTATGTTATGTTATGCTGAAAAAAGTGTTGCATGCAGATCTGTTGCAAACAAATTATTTGTGTTGAATTTACACAAAAAAATTAAGTTTAATAATGTTTAACTTAATTTTTTTGTTTAAATTCAGCCCAAATATTTTTTTACAACCACTTAACGTAAAAAAAATGAGTAAATCCAAGGAATCATCTTTGAATATTTTTTTTCAGTAACAGTTCTGCCTGGTTCTTGAATCTGATTGGCTGATTTTCGTGCAGTAATTTGCAAATAACAGCATTAGTACAGCCTCCATTCACAGTATGTGACATTTTGAATCGATCTCTCTTTTGTATTTTATAGTGTTGTATTTATACCACAGAAACTGGTAGTGTCTGCTTTGCTTTGACTTTTTTGGGGTTAATTATTGTAAAATCTGTATTGCAACAGAGACATACTGGGACGTATCTGTAGATGGATGGCATTTCATGCCTTATAATCTTAAAATGTGAGCAAAAATAACCTGTTTTGTCATCACTTTAGACATTACGCTAGGGAATCATTCAAATATTAGCTTTAAAGTGTGGTTTGTGAACAGACAAAGGTTTTTGCTGTTCTAACGTCAGCTGCAGATGTGAATGAATAGTGGAAGAAAATAGTTCCTTGTTCAAAAGCTGTCAAACTGTTGTATAAACACCTGTGGCTTCAAGCCAACGCACGCCACCCAGCAGTGCCGATATACAGCCATATTGCACTGCTACTTGTGTAATATTGCTTATATATTATATAATAGCTTTATTGATTGGTTGATTAAATAATTGGAAATGTATTCCTACTATTATATGATTTTTTTATAACCTTTATTTTGATATAAGCTATATTATATTGTAAAATACTACTAAAACAGCTCTCAGTAAGAACAGGACTATGAGATATTTCACAACCACAGTGCTTTATTTAACATCTGGCCACTGGCCTGCTACAAGGTCATAACAACATCAAAATAAGTTATTTTTACAGTCACCAGGGGCTGCAGCGAGTTTATCATAAACAAGACATGATTGAGGCACACACTCTGGTGTTGACTGATTAAACTTTGTTGGCCAGGACATGTGAAAATGACATGGCTAGCGTCCCTTCTCTGAAAGCGGTGAGTGGGAGGCAGGGTGGAAAGTGTCATGGGAGATGTACCTCAAATGCAATCTGTAGGTACACATTTTGCTTTTTATTGCCATTTCCGAACACACCAGGAGAATATCACTGCTATTTGGCAACCACTTAAAGCAGTCTTTAATATCCGTGTTCAGCTGAGCAAATTACAGATTCCAAAGATCAGTCTGTTTTGATTTTGTCCTGGCATTTATGCGATCCGGCTGTCCTCTTGCTTTTCATCACATTTAGCATGTGTAGGTGTGTGTAACGTAATTCAGTCAATGGTGTAGAAGCGCCGCTGCAAAGACTAGCATAACAAGTCATCAGCATGTGTAAAACAGAAAGACTTTCAAGGCCGTACAGCAGGCCAGGTCGACCTTCCCTTTGCTATGTTCGCCTTCTTTTTTGTCTGCTCTGCTCTCTTGACCCCAAGTGAAACACTTTCACTCTTACCAATGAACTTTGGTCATCCCTTCTGTAATCTTCCTTCTATTAGCATCACAAAGGTACCGTTTCCTCTATCTTCCCTCCCACTATTACTATTGAGCAGGAGCACATCATAACCCAGAGGTCTGCATGAATACTGATCAGAGTGCCTTGAACCGACACTGCGAAAGCCTCTAGTAAGTAAGAGAAACGGCTTGGCATTAGCATTCTGTGCAGATCAGGAAATGGGATTCTATGCAAATTACGCTGACAGTAAATTGTTGTCATAAATCCGCCCTCCCTGATTTTTCACAGTACAGTAAGAACTGTTAACTCGGCCAAGAGATTGACCTTGCAATAAATTTAATTAAGCAGGGATTGACTTTTGACATATATAAATGCTTTGTATTTACAGGGCTCAGCCAACAGGTCTATAATGCAGCTAGGCTTTGGTCTGGGTAAGGTCAAAGTGTGTGTGCATGTTGTGTGTGTGAGCAGCTTATTGTCAATTATAAAGCTTGACTGCTTCTCTTAATTAATGCTTAAGTCCAAATATCTTCAAATTCTTAAATTTAGAAGCAAAAACAAAAATATTTGCTCTGTTTCCTAGAAATAATGAGTTAAATATAAGTAAAATTAAGCAAAATAAACTACCAATGGGTAAGAAAAATAATCTAATTGAAACCAAAAACACGAAAATATTACTAATAAAATATTACTTACGCATTGGCAGATTGTTTAGCTTTTTAGGGAAAATCCCACTTAATTTTGATTAATTTATTAATTAATTTATTTCTGAAAACAAAACTATCGTATATTGTTTTTCTTTTTTAGAACATTCTTATTGATTTAAATAAAAAAAGAAAGAAAATATTGTGGTCAAGAGTGCAGTAAACCATGTAAAACACAAGACCTCGTGATGTTTAAGGAAAAAATTATATAAATCATTTAATTGCAAAAAAAATTCAAGGAGGCTGTAATTTCTTCAAATAGAATACAATGTAAGTACTCAATACCAACTCTACAGTGTGTGATAAAGAAAAGCATCTGTACTTTTACAGTATGTGTCCGTATACCGTGAAATGTGGCTGGTGTTCAAGTTCAAGAGTTAAAATAGAATGCCAGGTGAAGTGGGTCACCCCATGTGTGACAAGCTCTGAGTGTCAGAGCACTTATATGTATGTGTAGGCGCACACATGTGTGCAAGTGTATTCTGTATGTATGCGTGTGTGTTTGACGGGTATAGCGAGGTCTTTTTGGTCAGGATAGTTTTGCAGCTCAGCTTTCAGAGAACTTTGTCATGCAGCAGCTGGTTTGGTCACTGATGGGGTCAGACATGCAGAAAAATAAATAAATAAAAAAAACACAACACCATATGATGCCTGAGCAGAGCTAGAATGGAGAATGCTTAAAAAACAGCAAAGTACCCTTGTTGCCCCTGAACTCTCCTGGGAACATACAGTACCCCTTACTGTAGTTGTATTTGAAGCTTGTAACCACAGTGTCAGCGACAGTGCCTGCAAATCATTTCAAAGATGGCATCTGCCATGACACCGGAAAGTCTTATCACAATTGACACAATGTAATTTAATAAACGAGTTCTTTCAAGACATGACATGTTGCGCTAAATCTTTTTGACAGTGGATTTGAATGCTTTATTTATTTTTTAAAGATTGTAGAGAGCAGCATGTGGGTCAAACACAGATCAAATCAAATCAATCAAACATTTTTTTGAATGAGAAATATATTTTTAATTAAAATAATATTTATTTAATGATTAAAATAATTCCTCCGCATCTTCAATTTTGACTTTAAGTTGGGGATTTGTATCTTGCAAAACTAGTAAAATTATACAATCTGTCATCATTGCAAAGTAAAAATTAATTATTAAATTTCAGAAAAATAATTGTTACCCACAAGTCTGAGAGGCACACACAAGACTGGCAGAGGCAAAAAGCAAAATATTTCGAAAGGTTTGGAAAGAAAACTAGTGAGAGAGGTTTCCAGAGACCCAAGAACAATTGCCAAGAAACTAGTGAATGATTTAGCCAAATCTGGGATTGATGTCTTAACAAAGACGATCACTAGACCTCTGCCCAGGAATGGACTGCAAGTTTGCTGAACTAGAAAATCTCCACTTTTGAATGAGACAAGCCTCCAAGCAAAACCGAAGTTTGTCAAGGACAACCTGTGGAAAAATGATGAAAATACTGGAAATGTTTCCTTGAGTCGGACATGACAAATCTCAAAAGAAAGACAGTGAAAGTGCTCGAATGAAAGAATGCCATTCCAACCAATAAACATGACAGCTGGGGTGTTTTTTCTTACGTCTAATATGATGATAACCCAAAGCATAACTCATTTCTGGTGAACAACTACTTCCAAATAAACAAAGTGAATATACCTGACTGGCTTGAATAAAGTCCAGACTTGAGTCCAGTAGACAGGGTTTTAATGATGCTGAAAATCCTTGAATTCTATTCTATATTTTTTTTCAAGTTTTGAAAAGTGCTTGAAACTGTGTGAAAATGTTATTGTGTTGCTTTTGCTATAATTTGTTATGAATAAGTAGAAGTTAACGGAAAATAAGAATACCACTTCATGAGTGAACAATGCATACAATTAAAATAGAAATTAATTTAATATGTGAGAAATTACATTTAAAGTCACAGTGAAACAGATTTTAAGGTGGTCCTTTTTACTCTATCATGACTTGTATTCCCTAGAATTAGTCCTGAAGTGTGAGAGACAGTAAAAATAGGGTGGTGCATGATTTCATCCTTTTGGGATTGCTGGAATGGATGAACGCAAAGAAAATAGAGACATGCCCTGATAGCACCGCCCAAAAGACATTCCATGTGACCAGAAGTGAAGATAAGTCATTTTTTGGGAGAACAGAAGGTTATGTTATTTGATTAAAGATTCTGAGGGCAAAATAAGTTTTAGAAAACAACAACTTATGTGCTTATATACATTATTTATAACAAGCCTTACTATATACATACAGTATCAAAAATAAGAAGAGTGCATTTTGTATTTTATTCCAACTTTGAGAAAGCAAATAAGAGCATCAGTGCTGGGCTTGGGGCAACTATGCTTTATAATGCTTTAACACATACTACAAACAGCATCTGATAAAATGTGAGAACTTTTTCCATACTTTTAAAGTGCTTGAAATCAAAATTGACTTTAGAAAAGAAAGAACCCTGAGTAGAAAATCTGTGGATAACACTGAAGACCAAAGTCCTCGCTATGAGACCAAAAAAATAAATAAAAAAATGTGGAGAAGCTTGAGAGATTTGCTAAGAAGAAATGGGCTATGATTCCTCACATAATGTCCATAAATTCATGCTGAGAACTTCAACAAATGGCTAAAATTTGAAATGAAGCAAAAGGGATTAACTGCTGACCATTAACATCAGAGCATTTTTGACTAAGCTTTTCTTGGTATTATTGTTTCTATCTGCTTACTAGAGACTGCATGATGTACAAAATAACAAACCTAACATTTGTAATAGTGAGACAAATGTTAAATGTGGCCCTTCCTTGAGTGGCTTTTCTCTGGCCCCCTTGGTTAATATTATCTATAGAAAAACTGCCGCTGCCTGCCATCCATCCATCCATTCATCCATCCATCCATCCATCCATCCATCCATCCATTCCCTTTTTCCTACTGAATCATCCATCCTTCCATCCCCTTCCCTACTGGACCATCCATCCATCCATTAAACACATTAAACACCTTTTCCACTGGACCATCCATCCATCCCCTTTTCACACAGGGCCATCCATCATCCATCCATCCCCTTTTCCACTGGACCATCTATCCATCCATCCCCTCTTCCCACTGGGCCATCCATCCATCCATCCATCCATCCATCCATCCATCCATCCATCCATCCATCCATCCATCCATCCATCCATTCATCCATCCATCCATCCATCCATCCCCTTTTCTCACTATACCATTCATCCATCTATCCCCTTTCCCACTGCATCACAGTGGCCACAACCCATCATCATCATCATTATTATTATTATTATTATTATTATTATTATTATTATTATTATTATTATTATTATTATTATTATTATTATTATTATTATTATTATTTACCAATATTTTTTCTGTTTGTCTCATGGCATTCAGTTCACACTGTGGTTTTCCTTTCATGACTTTTTGGATCAGCACCATATTTAGCACTTTAAAACAGGGCTGATAAACGTACTCTTTTGCTGTGTGAACATTGAGAGACTTTATCAAAATCTGCTAGAGATGGTTTAGCTCTTCTCATTAGGCTTTGAAAAATATCTAATAATGTAAGGTACAAAAAAAAAAAAAAAAAAGAAGAAGAAGAAGAAGAAGAAGCTTATATTAGACCATAAAGTCAAAATGAGACTTTGACTTGATGTGAAGTTTAAAGAGCCTTTGGAGTAAGTGAATTCATAGTGGGAAATTTGTTCTAGTTTCTGAGATAAGAGAACTTAATTACCTGTCAGAAAAGAGCTGACTCATCTTCAAATATACTGTACTAGAGGGGAATACTGAGATCTGCTCGGAGATAACTATTGTAAAACTAATATCTGCTCTGCTTAGTTCAGGCTACTTTTAGAGTTCTGCATTTTAAAGTGAAAACATTTTAGAAATAATCTCTATCCACAGAACAGGACCGTCAGAATAAAAAAGTAGCTATAAAGTTATAGCACAAAATTGTTGCTTAAACACAAATATTAAATTTACTGCAGAGTGTAATGGTATTCTTTACATACGACTATTAGATTGTTTACAAACCAAACAAGAAGTTGGCAACAACTATTTAAATGTCAGCTGTATTCACAAGTGTATTAAAAATAACAATATAAAAAGACGAAACTGTTTATATGTTAACTTTAAATTTAAGCTGAGCAGTGGGCTTTTTTCTATGAATGTTTTTGGTACATTAACCCTCTGGGGTCTGAGGTTATTTTGGTGCCTTCAAGATGTTTTGACATGCCCTGACATTTGTGATGGTATTGACCCACATGTTTTTTTTTTTTTTTTTTTTTTACTTTACGTGTAAAGGGACAAGCAAAAAAATTTGTTATAGGCAACAAATCGGAATTGGGAATCAAGATCTGACAGTGTAAACAGGGTTTGTGCGGGGTAAATTTATTAATACTTTTTTTGGACCTAACGTAGGCTGTGTAACGTTATGTTCGATGGCTTTAAATACCTAGTTAAGTTGATACTAAAATGCTTTAAGGTTTACAGTAAATGATGAAGTTTACATCACATTAAACCTATCTTGTCCTCATCCTTGGCTGCATTAACAGTTTAGCTTTCATATTTTCTTCACATTAATGTTATAGTCTCTGCTCCTGCTGAAAGATGTATGCCACAGGATCGTCACAATTTTATTGTTAAAGGTTTGCTGCCTTTTTCTACTGTGGAGAAAGATTAGATTTACTGTATATGCATTTTTCAATGCCCAGAAAGGAACCAAAAACATAGTCAAAATAAGTCCATGTGATATAAGTGGTTCAATCATAATTATATGAAGCTGCGAGAATACTCCTGTGTGCAAAGTAAACAAAAATAACTTTATTCATTGATTTATCTAAGGGAGGATCAGAAAGCTCTTGGATTAAATCCAAAATATCTTCATTTGAAGATAATTAATGACAGAATTAAAATTTTTGGGTGAACTAAACCTTCAAGCAGCAGTAAGCCTCACAAATACTTAAAACTGATTGACTTAAAAGTGCTTGAACTTTATTAATACACTTTGTTCATTTTGTGCTTTTGTCCCTTTGTCTATTGGTCTTAGAGATTAGCCTGCTGTGAAAAGTGTCCCAAACATCCTGAAAAAATATAACCAAAGTTTCTCAGAGATTATGAGTTATTTAATCTTGTTAAAATATATTTCTTAAAATAAAAGTATCGAAAAAAGTATCGTTCAGAACAGGTATCGAATTCAGGGTATCGGTATCGAAATTTTTGGAACGATACCCAGCCCTAGTTTTGGGTCAGCTCAGCTGTATGCGTGGGATTGACAATGGTCATAACTTTGATGGAGGATGACAGAGCTCTCATTTTTCACCAGTTTTTGTTCACTATGGACAGTATAAGATTAGGGTCAACAGTGCAACGTGTCAAGTGTCATAATGCCCTATAGTAAATGCGCACCCTAATGTGATGCGGAAGATATTAGTACTGTATGTACAGTAAGTTTGTTTGGCACACAGAAGTGTTCTTACTATAGTTGAACCACTGATGTGTTGACAGTTTTTGGTTTCTTTTCTGGACTTTAAACATTTCAGGACAGTGTTTATGGAGGATGAGAGAGCTCTTGGATTTCAACCATAATATCTTAATTTGTATTCTGAATATGAGCAAGGATATTTAACAACATGTACAGTATAAATAGCAAAATTTAAATTTGTGGATGAATGTACCTCTTCGGAAAATACAAGAACACACTAGTTTAAACTGAGCCTCAGTTATTGTCTTACTATTTGGCCCAAAACAGAAAACAAACAAGTACCTTAAAAATGACAATCCACTCAGGTAGTAAAAAATAATAATAAAATAAAGCATCTGTCTGTTGCTGGATTCAAACTCTGGAGTAATAGCAAACAGCAAATAGGCTGTGTTTTTTATAATATTTTTTTTATATTTTGGTGTATCTGCAATGAATTACTTGCATAGATCAAAGATATATATTCTTCTGTACAAATCACAGAGACTGGATCATCATTTGCCGCTTTCTTCCCAGAGTCATTCCAACTTATTTATGAGTATTGCTGTAGCCTACAGATCATGTGGACTTAGTTTTGGAAAAATTGTACAATCTGTTATCTTACCCTTTCATTTACCTTACCAGAGAAGTTGTATCCTATGTGGTTTTCTTTTCTTTAGAGGACAGTTCGTGTGGGCAGTGTTTCACATTGAGTCCTGTTGTTTAGATGTGAGCATGTCGTGCTTTGCTCACGATGGCCAAAAGGTTGTCTCGAAACTTTTCTGCGTGTGGTCCATGTTTGCTCTCGGTTCCTTGGTGGGTTAAGAATCCACATTGAACATTCCCTACTGTGCACTGTCCACTCATTCGGCCAGAGTTTTTCTCCAGTGTGGCAGGTAGTGAGGACAAACACAGCGGTACACATGGTGTCACACCTCAGAGGCCTAATACATATATAAAAGCTAAAATAACAGGTTCATAGGGGGTGAACTGAAGGTCAGGTTGAGCAGAGATACACAGAGCAGCATTGTTGCATACTGTAATGTATATGTAAAAAAACATACAAGAAGAACTTTTATATTTTAATTAATTTATTTCAAATAATATAGTTTTATATTATATAAACATTTAAAAGAAAAAATGCATACATTATTACAACCTTTTCATTAATTGCACATTATATGTCCTCAAATCCTTCTGCAGCTCTCATAAAAACAGTTTGCTTTTTCCGGGGTTAGGGTGTTGGGGTGTATTGTGGTATTGAAGCAGAAACTGTAAAAACTTTAAAAATCGTAAAAAAAGAAAAAAAAAGTATATTTATAGTTTATTTATTTATTTTTGTTTACGATTTTTACAGTTTATGCTTCAAAAAAGGGGCTAATATTTTTTTTAAAATTAAATCTGCTTTTATTCTAGCCGTAAAATAAGACAAATAAGACTTATGTTTATTAATGTTTAATGTTTATGTTTCCAATCGTATATTAAGACTTCAGCCTCTTACTTGTCTTTATCTACAGTAAATTATTTTTAGAGTGAAGCAATACAGTTTGTGGAAATGCTAATCCTTGACCTGAGAATCTGGATAATCCTTTCAAACAATATAAAGCTGGCTCGTAATTCAACAAAACACAGCTTCAAATCTTTCTCCAGAAGGAAGAATACAAATCTATGTTTAAAGGAGTTGTTGGATGACTCTGGAATACACAGCATGTATAATAAAAGCCAAAAAAGAAGAAGAAATGGGGCCAGATCCTTATTTTACCTGAACTTTGATTCACTTTTCACACTACTCTCTCTCTCTTTATCGCTGCTCATCTTTCTTGAACTCCCTCTTTCACCCACACACAGCGACCTTTAAACAGCTTGTCAGAAGTGGCGTTGATATTGTCAGAGACGATAATTAATAAACAGATTAATCATGTTGATGGAATGTGTGTGCGGTAAATGATTGCGACCTCAGTGAGAGAAATGTGAAAAGAGGAAGGGCTTCCCTGTAAGGACAATTGCAGTGATTTACTGCTTGTCCTCATTAGCGCAGCCATGTGACGGGTCTCGCCCAGACTGCCCTCTCCCTTGGCAGGCAGGCACAATTAAAGTCCATTAAAAGGAGCCACCAACCCTGGGGGTCCATCGCCTCAGCTGCAGCTTCTCTTTTCTGTTCAGAACCTAGTACTAGCTGGTGTTTTATTATTATACAGCATTCTGACATGTTTCAAACGGGTAGTCTTAAGCAAAAAGGTGTAATATGCCTGCAAGCTACAGTATCTGTTAGAATTGTTATTTTCGTTCTAAACCAATCACCAGTGCCACAGGGAAATTAGCAGCTTTTGCTGGTGACTGTCTTAAACTGTGATGTGAGAGGCAGCAGATGGGTAAAGAAAAAGTCTATTTCACACCTTTAAAAGCACTTCCAAAATCAGTCAGTCGGGTGTTTCTTCCACTTTTGGCACATTATTGTCCCTGGAGCTATTTTTTTTATTAGTGCTAAAGATTTTAATTTATTTCTGTCTGAACTATAAACAAAGCATTGCTTCACCTACTAAACTAAGTGAAAAGTCTGAAAATATTGAATTGTGTTATGTGTAATTATGTATAGTAATATTTACAAAGGAGGCAGTCATCTGTGGCAGAATTAGCCATTTATTTATTTATTTATTTAAGAGGGGCTAAAGTAACTAAATACCATTAGGAGACTAATATTAGGAATATTAGACACTTTAGGGTCTATACCATTAAAATAACGTGCTAGCAAATATTAGGGACACAGACAACTAATATTCTAAGTTTATGTAGTTACAAAGTTAATTATAATTTTAATGTACAGTATGTGGTCCGTTGTTAATCGTGGGAGTTGCGTTCTCAGAATACCCCATAATTGGTGCAATCCACAAAGTAGTCAGCTTTATTATTTTTACAATATTCATAGATGTTATAGATTACACACTTTAAACACTTTTCTCAGACAGGCATTAACATTTTCTGACTTTCCTTAATTGTTTAAACATTTTCAAAGTTCAAGCCTTCATATAAAAATAAGTTCAGTATATTATAGAATGAAACCAAATGCTGAAAGGGTTTAATCTAAACACAGAACACATAAGGGCAGTGTGATTGTCTAGGCCTGTTTATGTTGTTAATGACAGCTTTAAATACATTTTAATGAGGGAAGGGCCAAAACAATGAAATTTTCCTAGTCCTCCTTCACTGTACAAGATGTGGACATAAGTTACAACTCTTCAAAGAGTCAAGTTTTTAAGGTCAAGTTCAATTAGAGTCCACTATAACAATATAAACCAAGGCTGTGCAATAAGGCTGTACAGTTTCAATTTTGATGATTTTTCATGATTATGAAAAATAGTAATTAAGATAAAACAATTAAATTGCATCACATACCTCTTTAAATTTCTCTACATTCATACATTCTCAAAGCCAGATTACAGTAAAATTATGTACAGTAAATTGACATTTGCAGCATGAGACTCATTTCATTAATTTTTATTTGTATTATTAAGTGTTTAGATCCTTTTTTCATGTTTTTAAAAGCATGAAAGATAATTTGTGCTGTTCTATGCATGCACTATCAATGTATGTCCCCACCAATGTCAAGAGCAAATCTACACCCTTGTGCAGAGCACAATGCGCTAATCAGGATGCAGAACAAAATGCGCACAATGTAAAAAATAAAAAAAAGCATGTGAAACTGCAAGGCCATGAAAAGTGAACTGCGTTATAGCGAGGGACCACTGTATAAAGCGAACAAAACAAAATGTTATCTATTACAGATTCTCATTTGTGCATATACTTTTATCAGGCATTAATATTAAGAGTGTGAAAAGTAAGTGAAAATTGCATGGCCAAACGTACCAATAGCAGAAGAAAAAGCCTGTTACAAATTCTTACCAGGGGCTACTTGGCCCATGCCAAGCATGCAAACCTGATCCTCTAGCTAGAATTAAAACCTCTGGCTATTAATAACATAATCCTTGTGTTTGGACAGAAAGGCTGTTTTCTAGTGTTTACAAAACTCCATGCGAAGTCAACATACATGCACAATTTTATGTTTATGGGGATTTTTATACTGTCCTCACTGTAAATAATATCCTCTTACCCTGGGCTTAATTTGTGCCGCAACACCTCTAAAATTTGATCCGGCACCTCGTTTTACCGTTCCCCTTCCTCACCAGACCTCCTCCCCCGTGCGCTGATCACTTTCATTTTGCTCCGTGACTCCCCAACCCTCTTCACTTTCGTCAGCGACAAGCAACCCCTGCCCCGGCTCTTAACTTACGTCTGCAACACCCTATCCGCTATTTAACACGACGGTATTATTTATTTATTAAATATTTATTATTTTATTTATTTATGAGTCGTTTTTCTTATGGAAATCAAAAAACTGTCCCCACAAGGTTACAATTACTGGCATTCTATACACATCCACACATAGACATGCCCTTCACACACACAAACAAACACACTCACACACAAAGATTGCCAAGCCCCCGCATTCTTGTCTGCGAGGCTGCAGATACTCTGTGGAGTAATGATAGAGTTTTACATGTGCGCATCTCTGCTGATCTCTTGAGCCTGCTGGGCTGAGATCTCACACCTCTCCAGCACTCAATGGCGTTTCTTTTGCTGCAGCAATGGCAATACCAGGAACCAGTGGGACAAGTCCCTCTCCCTCTATTCCTGAGATAAGCATTCTGACATTGAGTACCGCCTTAGGTTAGTGCCTGACCAACATTTCGGCACCCCTGTGCTTTGTCGGTCGCATATGCTTGATGATATGTAAACACGAACTGACAGTGCAAAGACTAACAATGTCAGCACTTGAATTAAATAAGCCTTGCTCATTCTTTCCATGTAGCGGTGCTGAAGCAGCTCAGTTCTACCAAGTGTTTTGCATGTACGGTTAACTGGAGACTAATGGGCTCCCTGCGTCGCAGATGTCGTAGATCTTATTCTATGTCATTTACGTTTACGTTCAGCAAAAGATTTGTTAGGAAATCATGACGGCTTAGCGACACTTTTCACGTTTGGCACCCTGCTGCGGTTCACTCCAACATAACACTTTTATATCCGCTTAAAGGGTAATACATCATGTCATCTTGTTGAAAAACGGCATCAGCTGATGGCCATGACCGCACGTGGGAATCCGGCACAACAAGGTGCCCAGAAATGGATATAATTCCTGGCTAATCTGACTTTTTACCCCTCTGCAAAGCCTCACGCACATTAAACCTGTTAATTGGTCTAGTTGTATGGATTTATTAATACACATATAACCAGCACAGACTTTAGAAACAAGTGTTTAACTGTATTTATTATTAGTAATACACATTTTTAAAAGTCATTTTAGATAAGTGTTTGAAAGCATTATTTTTAGCTTTCAATTGAATCCATTGTTCAACAAAACTGTCATAATTTATTTTGTTTTTCTCAATTTATTCCAAATTATTTTAACAAAAAGTACTATAAATTCAATAGCAAACATCAATTATTTGGATACTACCACTCTTTATTTTTCTTATTTTTTTAAATATGTTAAACTGAAGAAAGAAACTTATTAGAGATGGCAAATGTACACACATCCTTTACTTGGGTAGAAGTACAGATAGTCATGTTTAAAATGACTCAGGTTAAAGTTGAAGTACTGATTACACTTTCAAGTAAAAGTGAAGAAGTATGGCCTGAAATATGTACTTAAGTATTAATTATCACTATATGTTTATCTGTTTTAGTTTTTTAGGTAGTAACTATACTGTACATCATGTGTATATTTTATTTAACAGATAAAGTCATTCAACACTGTTAATGCATTTTTGCAACATCTTTTTTTTACACGATAAAATCCAGATCCTTGGCACTGTTTTATTCATAAATCACCCAGTATAAATACTTTTGATGTTCTAATATATTTATCTAACAATTTATCTAAAAAATAAATGAAGACAACGCTGTATATACATGTTAAAACTATAAAAACAATATGAGTTCTGCACTAGGATACAAACTAAGGAAAGGAAATAAATCCCAATGCATAACGTATTTATAAAGTATTTAATTTTAATAGTAACTTTAGAAACTTTGATAAAATAAACTTTTGAAAAATAAACTGCATGTTAAACAATAAATTCAGAAATAAATAAAACAAGTACACAAATTATCTACAGCCGAGCTGTCCAAACTTGGTCTTGGAGGGCCGGTGTCCTGCAGATTTTAGCTCCAACTTGTCTAAAAACACTAGTATAATCAATCACCTATTTCTAAATGGTCTGTCTCTAAAAGTTGGGGGCACATTTCACCCAAGTCCCTCCCCAGTTGCTACGCCCCTGGGACAATAGCCAGAAATGGACAAAAGACTTTAACCCCATTTAAATACAAGATTTGTACAGGAATGTTTTACCTGTGATCCGATCAACTAAACAGTTATAACCATTTTAACACCGGGTATAAACATAATATCAGTCATGTTTGTTGCTGACTCCCTCTGTCTCATCTGCAATTGCCATTCTGGCCGTTCCCATGGTAAGCTAAATGAACAAGCCCTGGTTAAAAAAGCTGCACACTGCCATGCACAGACACGCAATGACAAAAATAAAATAAATTAAAAGCTTAACGACAAGAAATAGCACAGATAGTAAAGGTGTGAACCTACACTGGTCTCACGATTCGGTTCGGTTACGATTATCATGCCATTGATTTGCTAACAATCTGTCTGTATAAGCACACACACACATATAGACACACAGTACCAAGCAAGCGACACACAGCATCACGCTCTCTCTCATTCATACACACACACACACACACACACACCCACACACACACACACACACACACACACACAGGCGTTTGCTCGCTCGGGAGCAATATTGCTAGAACGCCCGCTCCTGTTTAAATTAACCACTGCTCGACGCAAGAAATCTGGTCAGGTCCCGTGAAAATGCTGACCTCTATCCGGAATTATCGCTGTAACAGCCGAGAGGAGAGGAAAAGTCATGCCAACAGGTCAAATGGGCCACACAGAGAGAGAGAGAGAGGAAAATTGATTTTACTTTCATTCTTTCAATGGCAGTGAAATAGGAGCTTCTGCTGTAAGTGTTAGTGAAAGACTGTCCAACAAACACACACACACACAGTGAAATTGAAGTAGTTGGACCATTGTAAATACTTGCGCTTGCCTCCCTAGTAAGCTACTGCGACCTAGCGCAAATAAGATAATTTACGTCAGTATAATAACCGTTTATGATTATTACTGAACCGATACAGAATTATCTGCGTCTGCATTGCGGTGCACCGAAGAAACAATTAATTTTGATACCCCTAATAGATGGTGCCTCAAAACACATTAAAATGAAAGTAACAGGCCATATTAAAAATTGTAAGGAGTATACAGATATTTGTGTAAATTTTGAGGAGTAAAAGTAAAAAGGTGTCAAAAAATAAATACTTGAGTAAATTACTGATACCAGAAATATCTACTTAAGTACATTAACAAAGTATTTGTACTTTGTTACTTCCCATCTCTAAAACTCCTACATGTTTGGAGCGAGTAAATGATGACATAATCTTCATTTTTTTTTTTTTTTGTATTTAACTTCTGTAGTAAGCAATAAAGAATGCAAAAGAATATTTCCTTTCACAAAGGATGCCTCTCCGCTCCTACACACAGCCAAGCAAACGGCAATGTAGACCGCGGATACAAACGGATCAATCGCTAAAAATCATAGCTCAACTTTCTCATTGCCTCTGACATGCATTCAGAGTCTAAATGTTAGCCTGCGGCAGAGTGCTAAATATAAACATTACATCCAGCTGTCAACACAGACAGGTTCGCTGTAGTACAGGTCTTCTGGGTTAGAGCCTTCCTTTTGCTGCAGGGAGAGATGGGTGCTTCTGTTTTTGGAGGAACCCATCTATTTTTGGAGGAAGCTAATGCTAAGCCTTCATTTATGATTTATGGGTTAGCATCTCCAGCAAGCACTCATGCAATGCTCAGCGGTGTGAGCAAAGTCTCTTGGTTCTGCAAGAAATGTTTGAATTGTGAATAGAAAGATTTGCTTTTGAACAGCTCCAGGGGTCTCAAAGGTGCTGCACCCCTCGCATCCAGATGTTACAGTAGACTTATCGCCTCAGGCCTCTCAGGGTAAGAGGTTAGCGCTTGGCGTGTAACCTGTGTCGAGACCGTTTTGTCTACGTAACCCTAGCCTACGCTTTTCTAACTGAGAAAAGGCTTTGGATACACGAACTCTCATTGATTCTTCAATGACACAGTAAGAGTTTTGTGAATCGAAAGACATGTGGTGTCAAACGCAGTGTTTGTAAAGAGAATTTCCATAATCCTCAGAGATATGTCAGGGCCTGCAGATCTTGGCAGCTGTAACAGTCATCTGTTCCCAAAGTCATGAAGGATGATGTGCTTCAGCTGTAAGAACTAGGTCATGTGTCCATTTGATTTCATTATGAATGTTTGTGATTATAAATATCCTTGTGCCAGAGGTGAGTGGCACAGCTGTACGTGTGTGCACGGAACTCAGCAAAGCAGGCCAAGGAATTCTTCCAGGAACTGAAATATGCTTTAGGGCAAGCACTAGCATCGTTAGCAAGTGGAATATTGTGTGTGCTAAGCTAAAGATGGAATAATGGATCTGATCTTCTTTGGATATGTTTTATTTTGAATGGTGTGGAAGACATACGCAGGCTTAACATACAGCTGTCTTACTGTAAGTTGATATACTAGTTTCTGATATGAATATGAGCTTGATGCCAGGAACCATGAGAAAAAAAAATCAGTCAATCGTGAAGAGTTTAATACTGAAAGGGACCAAAAGCAGTCAATGGGAAATCCTCTTAACTGTTAAAAGAAGACATTGCTTTCCTCTGAGAGTACATTCGGATCAATGCTTTATTAGTTGTAATTAGTTGTAATGTAGTGTTTGCCTTGGAATTTATGGGGTTACCCCTAGTGAATCTCCAGATACAGTATTACTAGGCCCACATGGAATCTGTGCCAGCAGAAATCTGCAAAAATATTTTAGCCTATTGACGAGTTTGTTTATTTACTTATGTAAATGTGCGTAAAAAACAATATTACAGTAATTTTGTATAAAATTGCAATAAATACATGATTAATATTCAATAGTTTAAAAATCTATATATATATATATATATATATATATATATATATATATATATATATATATATATATATATGCTTTATCAAGCAAGTTGTTTTAATTAGATTTGCATTGTGAGCCTTAAATAAAAGTTTTTAGATTTTTTGTAATATACTTTCAAAAATTATTTAGAATAAATTATCATATTTTGTTTTACACAATTCCGCCTAGAAATAGCAGAAATGTAGATTGTGTCAAGCCTATATAGTAGACCAATGGTCTCAAACTCGATTCCTGGAGGACCACAGCTGTGCACAGTTTAGCTCCAACCACCTCCAACTCACACCTGCGTAATATTCTCCTGTAGTCCTGAACACCTTGATTGGTTGGATTAGCTGTGTTTGATTGGGGTTGGAGCAAAACTGTGCAATGCTGTGGCCCTCCAGGATTCAAGTCTGGGACTTATGCTATAGACCATGGGTGGGCAATCTCGGTCCTGGAGGGCCGGTGTCCTGCACAGTTTAGCTCCAACCCTATTCAAACAAACCTCCCTATAGATTTCAAGTGATCTTGAATACACTGATTAGTTTGTTCAGGTGTGTTTGACTAGTGTTGGAACAAAACTCTGCAGGGACACCGGCCCTCGAGGATCAAGTTTGCCCATCCCTGCTATTGACAGAACATAAACTGTATTGCAGTGAGCACATTCATGAGCAAGATTCTGTTTTTTAATCTCTAAATTATTGCAGTACTTTACTGTACATAACAATAACAATAAATGGCATTTTCAAATTTAAATTTTTAGATTTTAATCTGTGGCGGTAGAATACACATGTATTTCCTCACACAAAAGCATATTTATGACACTCTGTTGTCTATAATGCTGTACATCAGCACAGCTGTGATTACCTAGAGCAATACTGATACACATGCATACTGATTAACAGTATCCTATTAACAGTAGTGCTTCTTGAGTGATATTCCTCATTACAATTCACAGAATTAGTTGCAGGTTGGGTTTCTATTTGTTAGTTGCAAGATTTAACAAGAATTACATTTAAATGTGCTGTATGTAAGTTTTTGACTCTTCTAAAGCATAAAAATACAATAATTTATTTGCAGATATTTAAGAAACATGCTAAGTGAACATTCTTGAAAAACACATCTGAAGTCAGTTTTTCTTCTTTGAAAATGTTCTTTTCATGCTGGAACGCTGTCTTTGTTTTGGTTCTTTTAACCCGCCGAATGCCAAAGTCTAATATATTTCAGCACCCCGGGTTGCCTTGCTGGAAAACAGTGTATTTTATTCATTCAGTCATGAAGGCTCTCAAAGCATGCGTCGTGACCGAAATGTGACCTCCAGTGGACAGTTACAGACTTCGAAATGAGATTCAGATTCAAGTTCCACTTGAGGTTTTTAATTAGCAAACAATATAAATATTACGCACCTTAATATTAGGTGAGCAGATCACATTTTAACTGCGTGTCCTTACAACATGCTGACAAGATTTGCACAGTGGCGTAGCGCAAAATGCCGAGGCCCCCCTGCAGGGATCACCGACGGGGCCCCCAGTCGAAGGTGGACGGGGGTGCTTATACAGAGATATACACATATATCTATGATCGGGAGTTTTCCTGGATGTTAGTATGCAATTTTTTTTAATGAAAATTACAATTTTACATCACTTTTCTACATTGATGGATCACTGATCGCACGGGCATTCCTGACAAAAAGCTTGTGCCCTCGCTGTTAAATTTGATCTAATCCGTGTCCTGAAACACAGCTCCTCTTCTGCTTTCACTTCTCATACTGACAGAGGGAGCAACTCGTTTGTGAATGAATCCCCCGAACGACTCTTTCACTAGCCGACATTAATACACGTTTCTGGCAGCGCAGCATCTCGTTGTCATATTTCTTTTGCATTGTTTGCTGATTTTATTCAACAAAACTAGCATAAGCCGAGTGTTTAGTGTGAGTTGGAGCTGCTTTGCCTTATGATTAATGCAGTAAGTGACTGTTATCATCAATAAAGTTACCTGATTAGCACAAAGTTCAGAACATACAAAAACAGATAAAAACTTAATCTGACCTATGAAATGTTCTGCCTTTGTGCTTTGTTTTCTTTGTTTTCTCGTTACTACACTCGTAGACAGCGCTAAAGTCCCGCATCTTCACGTAATAGCACTGTCCTGACTAGTGCGGTTCAATGACATTTGTCCTGGAAGCACTGTACCAATGTGGCGGCGCTATAGACGCATGCTCAGGGTCCCTATGCGATATCTAGTGTATATATCTATGTCACAAATTGAGGAGCGGGGAAAATAGGCGGGGTGGATCGACAACGCGGGGAATTCTTCACAAACTGAGGAGCGATCACAAACCGAAAGCCGCGAGAGCGTCAAAGTAGCCAGAAGTCATTCATTTTTTAACGAGAACCGGCGGCGAGAAACAGCGGCGCGTCTTCATTGGCTATGACGCGGTTCGGCGGCAAGCAATCAGAATGAAGTAGTCCACCGCTTGAGAGGTGTTCAGAGAACACAGACCTGTGAACTTTGGTTCCGACCACAGTTGTTCCCAAGAGTTTGATTATTGCGGTTACTGAATTTTCAATTATTGAAAATTGCGACGACGTGGGGCCCCCTAATCACGCGGGGCCCCCCCGCGCTGCGTGCCCTGCGGGCCCGTCCGCTATGCCACTGGATTTGCAGTGACAAGCGAGTTGGCTGTTTGCACCGGACAAAACACGACATAAGTTTAAATACAGCCATTTAGAAGCACAAAATATGTGCTCACTCATGAAATGGTAAGGTATAATCTAATTAATACATATTAAACCTCTTTAACATTATTATATGTAGATGCTGAATGATTGATATTTGTTTTGTAACTTGACTTGCACTGTCACAGTTCTAAAATTTAACTTCACAGGTTTATTTTATTTTCAAAATCTGAGATGAAGCTATCTGCTGTTGTATGGCAATAAATTTAATGTAAAATGGCTTTCAAACTCATAGTATTAGCATTTAACACTGAATAAAGCACATGTGGTGTACCTGAGGTCATCGTTTATCCTGTTGTTAACCTGTGAGAAATAGAAGACTATAATATAAATAATATAAACTTTAGGTGTTTGTTAGAAAAAAAAAAACTCCTTTTAATTTGAAAAATATATTTTTTCTATCGCATGCCATTTCTTTTATTCAGAAAGTGATTTAATTTAGCCTTTAGGCTCCATATTTAAGCACACACTTGTCAATCTGGCAACCTGCGCTTGAGTGTGTTTTGATTCAGGACTGCAATACCTACAGTAGTTCAACCACTGGGTGTCGAACTTGCATACTGCACCTTTATAGAATAATCTTGTGATTCCAAATTTGAAAACCCTCTTGTAACTTGAGTCACAGAAGGGACAGCAAATCAACTGAAATACAGTGGAGTACACTTATGGAGAGTGGTCTATAAGACGATGATAGTAATCTATGATTGCCTATGCAGGAGAAGAAAAGAAACAAATATTATCTCCCTACACTCTGAAAAGTGGAGTTTAAATTTGTCAAAAGGGTATCACTCTATTTCAATGGTTAAAATGTCTGTATTGCTCGTGGCAAGATGAGGAGCAGGTTGATTGAATGTGTAGGACTCCATTGACCACAAACAGTCACATGTACAAAAGCTTCTTGTTAAAGCCCTCTTTCACTAGATCTTCATTCTACTCTCTTATCCCTTACTTGCAAAGAAAAGAGAACAAAAAGCATGCATTTTTGTCTAAACAGCCCTTTAACTTTTGCATTTATGAAAGTTTTTTTCATTTGTACATTCCCCAATCCCCTAACAAAAAAGGATTCCCTTAGACAAAACAGTATGAATAAATCATGACATGCACTGCCCATATAAGACTAAGTGTTTGCAATACACAAAATGACGTCTCGAATCAAAGTGAGCTGACTTTTAAAAAGCGTTGTTGTTCTCTTAACATACAAACACAATTCCTCGGAGTTGGCCCGCTCTTGAATACAGGCAGCTGAAGCAACTGCAATTGTCCTGGGATTCTCTCGAAAACACTTTGTGCTCATGGATGCCTGTGATTTCTGGCTGCGCTTCAAATAGTTCTCCTCCTAATACCTTCTGCGGACATGGTTGCGCTCAAGCGTCAGATGCTACATATACTGCATACGGGGGTCCAGCAGCTGAGAGCGACTCATTAAAAAACACCCATGGTCATCGTAAAAGCACCTCTTCTGCACCCAGACTGCAGCTCTATCCTGTGGCCGAAGATTATCAGCCCATATCAAGCCCTGGGAAGCCATTTTTAAAGGGATTGTGCTGAGGAAACCCAAGTGCTCAACATTCTTTTTACTGCTGTGCAGTTTCTCATCAGAGTCTATAGGTGTCACTGTTTAATATATCAGGCTGATCTGGCAACGGCAAGGCAGCAGTGATGAATGTGGCAAACATTCATGGCTCTGCACAGTTCAAGCCATTATCATCCATGGCAGAGGCCTGACGGGGTCTAAATCCTAATTATCTGTCTGTGAAAGGGAGCCGTTCTAGCGTGCTGATCACCCCTCCTCTCGCGCGTCAATCATTATCGCCCTTTTTTAAGCCCAAATAAGGGTGCTACAGCATGTCAAGTAGCGGTGCTCTTTAAATGCCTCTGCTCTAGAGCCACAATGCCGTGTCATTTCATTATCAGCTTTAATAACACAAAGGTAGACGGCTGCGTCGCTAGCTCTTTCTTTGACTTTTTTTTTCTGAAGTGCAGTCTCGTTTTCAAAGGATCTTTTGATCTCCCCCTTCCAAACTCGAAAAAGCCAATCTGTCCCACATTAATGAATCACTATTTTGCTCTTATACTACCGCTGACACGTCTCAGGCAGAACAGGGAATATTTACAAACATTTAATGGAGGTGGGGAGAGATAAGATGAGGGGTAAGGGATAAGGAGTATGTCAGTCAGTCAGTAAGAAGGGGATCCAAACTGTAGGCATCTGCAAAATTGTATATTTGCATAATCAAGTCTGTCTGAAGGAAGATGTGTGTAATTAGGCTGCTTTAGGATCATGTCCAACAAACACATGGCTCTTGGGGAAGTTCACAAGTGCTTAGAAGTGTACAGAAGTGTATTCAACATATCATGGTTTTTTTTTTTATCAGATTGGCATATTTTATAAGAACAGCTTATATGAGATTTTCAATATTAAACTTTCTAAATGAGTAGCATAACGTGCATAATTTCTATCAAGATTTTTTAATAATAAAGACTTAGTTATCGGTTGATTGATTGACTAATTGATTTAATAGTTGATGGATGGATAGATTCATTAGTACATCGATTCACTGCATTGGCATTTATTTAGTAAAATTTTTGGTTCCACTTTATATTAAGTGTCTTTAACTACTATGTACTTACATCAAAAAATTAATACAATGTACTTACTCTGTTTATAATGTATTTGAGAACACTTGTGGGGCTTTTGAGTTGGGATAGAGGTTGGGTTATGGACAGGTTTGGTGGTATGGGTAGGTTTAAGGGTGGGTTAAGGTGTAAGGGATGGTCAACAGTGTATTTACAAATGTAATTACAAAAGTTAATTACAGATGTAATTACATACATGTATTTAATCAAGCAAAAGTACACATTAAATACATGTATTTATACAATAAGTACATTGTAACAAACTATTCATTACTATGTAAGTACATATTAGTTACGGCCATTTAATATAAAGTGGGACCAAATTTTTTAGTTAATACTTTTACTTTGTCAAGTGTTTGTTCGTTTGTTTGTTTGTTCATTCATTTTAACCTTGATTAACATAAAATGTGCATAATTGCAATCAATCAATCAATATATATATATATATATATATATATATATATATATATATATATATATATATATATATATATATATATATATATATATATATATATATATATATATATAAAGATTTATTTTTGGCCTTTTTGCCTTTATTAGATAGGACAGTATTTAGACAGGTAGCAAAGTTGGAGAGAGAGAAGGGGGTAGGGTACGGAAATGTCCTCGAGCCGGGATTTGAACACGAGATGCCCCATATGTCGACGCGCTAACCACTAGACTATTGCACCGACGCAATCAATATTTCAATAACAAAGATGTATTTATTGATTGATTGACTAATTGATTGATTAATTGATGGATGGATTCATTGGTGCATTAATAGTATTTAATACTTTAACTTTGGTTAGTGTTTATTTGTTTGCTTGTTTATTCATTCATCCTGACCCCCTCTTCACACACAATGTAAAAACTGTTACACAAAATCATTTTTAGATATTTATAATTGCAGCTCTGAAAAGTATAATGCTAAGTAAATAAACATGCATAATTTCTGATATAATATTAATTATGTATCCATTTTCAAGACTAGATTTGCAATTCCATGAAACAAAACATTTAATAAACACATGTTATGTCTAAACATAATGGAATATGTACTATTTACACAGAGCGTGAGTGTGGCATAAATTAATAAACATACATACATACATACATACTTGCATACATACATACATGCTTACAGTACATGCACACATACATACATACATACATGCATACACACTTCAATGCATTTGAGAAAAGAGGTGAAGTTCTCAAGGTGAATACCTTGACTCTAATGGTCAAACAACAACAAAATAAGGTCAAGAATCTTGGTGTGATTCTGGAGTCAGGTCAGAATTTTAGTAGTCATGTCAAAGCAGTCAGTAAATCAGCAAACTATCATCTCAAAAACATTGCAAAAATTAGATGTTTTTTTCCAGTGAGGACTTAAAGAAACTTGGTCATGCTTTTATCACCAGCAGGATGGATTACTGTAATGGATTTCTCACTGGCCTACCCAAAAAGACCAGGACCAGAAAATCAGAGCTCAACACACCTGTCCTCAGGTCTTTGCACTGGCTCTCAGTTACATTCAGAATAGATTTTAAAGTATTATTACTTATCTATAAATCCCTAAATGGCCTTGGACCTCAATACAGACCACTCAGATCATTAGTGTCAGGTTAATTAGAAATTACATAAATTCAGTCAAAGCAAATTTTAGCTACTAAGCCCCCGCTTCTGGAATCAGCTTCCAGAAATGATGTGATTCAACATCAGGCAGATTCAAATCAAGGTTTAAAACGCATCTGTTTAGCTGTGCCTATACTGAATGAGCACAGTGCTATGTCTGACAGATTACACATTATTACTATTATCACTATTACTATCATTACCATTATGATACTTTTATTTCCTATTATGTATAAAATGTGCTATAAAAATAAATTTGCCTTGCTTTACACATACATACATACATACATACATACATACATACATACATACATACATACATACATACATACATACATACATACATACATACATACATACATACATACATATAGCTAGCAAGAAAGCATCGGAAAGCATTTTAAACTTTGTAATAATTCCCTGCTTTTGAACAACAGAGTATAAACACACATCAATGTTTAAAGTAACAAAAAAATTAAATAAACATACAAAGCCTCATCCATCCCCACCCCAAAATAATTTTGCAAACACGCCAATGAGGTCTTTTAAATAAAGGCCATTAGTGTGCGTAGAAAAACAATACTCTGTTACTCTCCCTTGAACTCATCATGGGCAACCTTGCGACCCTTGGAAGCATTAAAGGGCAGAGCAAGTTGAGCTATCAGAGGAAGGAGATCAGTGGGCCACAACACATCTGTGAGCACTAATGATGTTTTCTCAGTCCGGAGGCTGCTCTCATCTTGTCCGCTCTAATGGGCTACCCATGATTATCAGGGTACGGAAACTGCCATGAGTCATCTACTATTATGGCAGCCTGTGCTAAAAGTCAACTGGAACCAACAATCAGACCTCGCTTTATCAGATGCACAGACTTGATGCTTTTAACATGAACAAAGCTTTCCCCCTATGACAGTTTCATGTTTCAGGTGTGCTTAAAAAGAGTGAACAGTGGGTCGAAGGAAATGTAGAGAGAAAAGATAGCAGGGGTATTGATCCTTGTCCTCTTTCAGGAGACGCAGTGTGCATGCTTAATCCAGGAGCAATGGAGCGTGGAGCTTCACACATGCAGACTATGGGTGGTGACTATTGCATCGCAATGAAATGCCTGTGTTAACACGAAGGGGGAGCCTCATGAGGAATAAGAATTATGTGAGTGGAAATTTGGGTCAGACAACCCAAGAAGTGGCAAATGTCCAGGGATGTTTTTTTTTTCCATTACTGTTAATGCATGGTAAAGTAGATGCATCTATGTATAAAAAAAGAAACACAACGTCTATAATACTCATCCAGTCAGTGTTTTTTAACAACAATATTAAAATAAAACAATAATGTTCATTCATTTATTCATTTTCTTGTCGGCTGAGTCCCTATTTGCCACAGTGGAATGAACCGGCAACTTATCCAGCAAGTTTTTTTTACGCAGCGGATGCCCCTCCAGCCACAACCCATCTCTGGAAAACATACACACACACATTCAAACACACATTCATACACTATGGACAATTTTAGCTTACCCAATTCACCTGTCCCGCATGTCTGTGAACTGTGGGGGAAACCGGAGCACCCAGAGGAAACCCACGCGAATGCAGGGAGAACATGCAAACTCCACACAGAAACGCCAGCTGAGCCGAGGCTCGAACCAGCGACCCAGTGACCTTCTTGCTGTGAGGCGACAGTACTACCTACTGCGCTACTGCTTAATTGAAAGATGCAAGGAATCTGGAGAAATTCCAGTAAGTAAAGGACAAGGACAAGGTTCCAAGCTTAACTAACGTGATATCTGATCCCTCAGGTGGCACTGCATTAAGAATGACCACATGGGCTCAGGGCTACTTTGGCAAACCTTTGTCAAGTACCATAATACATAGTTATAACCTCAAATGCCAGTTAAAACTGTCCCAAATGAAAACCCTATGTTAACAGTGTCTGAAAGCGTCAGAAGCTCTGAGCTCGAAGGCATCTGGGATGGACCATCACACGGTGGAAATAAGTATTGTAAAATTATTTTCCATAGTCATACCAACTTTTTCTGATATGTAGTTGTATTGTGTATGTAAATATTTAAATAGACTATTTTTTGTTCCCTTGGTGAGGACAAAACAATGTTATGTTAATATCACTAAGTTTTAAAGATTCACTTTAAACATATTTTTAAATATCCAGTAATTATTGTTTATGTGTTATTGTTTTTACTCTTTCAATTATAATAACACACATAGTGGCACATAGTAATTCTTCCAAAGCTTAATTAGTTGTCAATAAATAATAACAACAACATCAATAATAATAATGATGATGATGATGATGATGATGATAATAATAATAATAATACTAATATAATAATAATAATAATAATAATATTTATAATAAATAACAGTTATTATTATTATTATTATTATTATTATTATTAGTAGTAGTAGTAGTAGTAGTAGTAGTAGTAGTAGTAGTAGTATTTGTAGTAGTAGTAGTAGTGGTAGTGGTGGTTGTAGTAGTAGTAGTAGTAGTAGTAGTATATTGCAAGTACATGAAATCCATAGCAAAAAAAAAAACTCCTAAAAACAAAAAAGAAAACTTCATTTCATGTCAAATGAAAAACACTGGACCCGAGACAGAAGTCTACAAATCTCAGGTTCAGATTCAATGTGTCAAGGCCTGGGGTCACTTGTCTGGTTTTGTTAAAGTCTTTGTGGTCCGACTCTTTTATTCATACATTTTTCTCTCTGCATTTGTGGACATTTCTGTGCTCAAGGACAAATGTAACATGCTTGGTTTCCTCATATTCTAGCTATGGCTCAACCGGTGAATGAAGATTACTAGTGGTGCGCAGTGGCAGGGTGATGCACTGTCATAGTTTGATGTTTTTTTGTGTTTGGCTGCAATGTTTGTTTGCTGATACATGCTTTTAGCTCATTACTCAGAGAACACTTTCAGATCTCACTTTCATGGAACACCATAGTTACTTACTTCAGCACCCAAATAGCATCCAATTAACTCCAATTCTTTGCGTATCTTTCCATAGTGACAGGCCTTTTCAAACCTGTGAATCAAACAAGTGCTCTGCCGCAGTCTTCCTAATGAGGCTGTAACACATGGAAAAGATCTTAGAGACTAGAAATATCCGCAAATGTGATACTGAAGTAAATCCCCGAAACAGTCCCCAAGACATGGCTGTATTATTTTATTAGCAAGTACATGCACTTGTGTTTAGAATTTATTTTAATTGGGCAGATGTAGGGTGATAATTTCTCCTAGAGGTACTGGGAATATGCTCTGCTGTTCAAAATGTTTGGCTAGGTTTGTTTTGAGAAAAACCATGTTTACCAGGACTGCCACTTGAATACAAATATATAGTAAAATAATAATATTGTAACAATTTTGTGATATTATATGGGACTTTTTGACTGCATTAACACTAGTGCGTATTTTTTTTTTTTAATTGGAAGATTATAGAATGACAATGCTCATTGACCATTGATTTATTCATTCATTCATTCCTTCATTCATTCGTTTTACGACATAGTCCCTTTCTTAATAAGGGGTTGCCACAGTGGAATGAACCACCAACGTTATACAGCATATGTTTTACGCAGCGGATGCCCTTTCAGCCGCAACCCATTTTGGGAAACACACATACACTCCTGCACTCACACACATACACTACGGCCAATTTAGCTTCGTCTTCGAACTGTGGGGAAAACCGGAGCACCCAGTTGGAAACCCACGCGAACACTGGGAAATGCCAATTGACCTAGCCGTGACTCAAACCAGCGACTTTTTTTGCTATGAGGCAATCGTGCTACCCACTGCGCCACTGTGATGCCCACTCATTGAGCAGACTACTGTTTTTACTGCGTTTAAGAAAACGATCTTCGATCATACTATACCACATAAAACACTGATACGCGACCACACTTACTCTAACCAAAACCCTAACCTTAAGCCTAATGATAATGGTGATATGTTAGGAGCTTGATGAATCATGAAATTAAATAGCCAGCCTGATTTCACAAGGAAACATAACTATTTTATGTTAATGAAAATATACGAATTTGAAAAGGAGGCATGGCACCATACCCCTAAACCCAACTGTCAATGGGGGAATTATACTAAATTGTCTGAATGAGATTGTATGAATTACAATATACGAATAAGCCACTAATCAAAAAGATATGAATTGTTAGGAGAGTGTGTTGTAATATCCAATAAGAGCAGTCAGAGAGTGATTATAAATAGCTGAGCCTCAGGTTTTAAAACTTTGCATTTTACTCAGTCTATACTGAAATGGAAAAACAGAAATTTCAAACTACGTTTTCAAAACACTCCATTTTTGTAGGTCGAAGATGCCAGTGTAGTGCAGGTGCAATATCATATTTTAAAACTATGTTTTTAAAATGAAAACGCATTAGTGTAAACTCCATCTTAATTTGCACTTGCTGGTTCAATCTAATTTAGTTGCCTTAAGCACTAATGCATTTTCATTTAAAATCTGTGTTTAAAAATGGAGTGGTCATTGTCCAGAATGATGCTTTAATTGTGTTTCAGAAAAAAATCTGAATGTGTGTCTATGCTATAAAGCTTAAATTGCATGATACATAACTATTCTTGCATAGTTTATTTTTTCTTGCTATTTGTTTGTTTTAATGGTTACAATTTATATTCAGCTGCTCCATCTTAGTTATTTAGTTTAGTTCAACAGGTTTTTTGTTTCAGTTCTTTTTGTTTTCATTATTATTTGATTATTTTGTTGTTTTCCTTTCCTTTTTCTTTGGCCTTTGAACCATAAATCCAACCTACTTCAGCTGTGTTTGCACCAAAAACCACAATTTCAAATGTTATACTTATTTATACAACAGTTAAAATAATAAATAATAACAATGGACTGTTGAATCAGCAATGACAATTGATTTGTTCATTAGACGATTATTGTCACCTACTGGCAGTTATAGTTTCTAATTTAAATAATTCATTGATTTATTTTCCTTTGGCTTTGTCTCTTATTTATCAGGGGTCGCCACAGTGGAATAAACCGCCAACTATTCTAGCATATGTTTTACACAGCAGATGCCCTTCCAGCCACAACCCAATACTGGGAAACACTCTTACATTTAGACATGCACTCATACACTATGGCCAATTTTGTTTACCCAATTCACCTATACCTCATGTTTTTGGACTGTGGGGGAAACAGGAAACCTGGAGGAAACCCATGTGAACAGAACACGAGGGGAAGCACACAAGCTCCACACACAAACACCAACTGGCCCAGCCTGGACTCAAACCAGCGACCTACTTGCTGTGAGGCAACAGTGCTAACCACTGAGCCATCGTCCCGTACTGTTTAAGTAACCATTTCATTAATTATTTTTTTCATATTACTCAAAACAGATCATGGAATCTGTGAAATGCAGTAGTTCTTATCAGTATTTCAATTATTATGCAGTTACAGCATTTAGTTCATACATCCTTGCGGAATAAAAGCAAAAACTTGCTTAAAGCCACAAGCAGCATTATGGGGGTTCAAGCATTTAAGTAGTTTAATGCTGATCAAGTCAGAATTTATGGCTAACATTAAAGCACCTCAATGAACATAATGTTGACACACAGGCAAAACATGTTGGTTAAAGTATTATATCTATATATCAATAGATTGTAAGAATGTATATTAGTAATGCATTATAATTTATTTATTGAACTGTTTGATTGACAGCAGATGTCTTTGAGAAAAGGTGCCAAGAAAGAGCAAATTTACCATGTAGATCAAGAGTATTCATGAAAAGCTGTGTAAAATCAGTATTTTTTTTAGTTTTATTTTATTTTGCTGTGAAAGGCACAGACAACCACAATAAGTGGCCTTGCGCTGCCATCTAGCAGCTAAAATGGTAATTGAATTACTGAAATAAGCATAAAAACATACTGAATTTACTGTTTTAGATCTTTTCTACTGTTATAGCGCCCCCTATTGTGTTATCTCTAGAACATTTTGCAAACCTGTTCGCAATCATATATCACATTCAAGAAATTTCATGAGTTTTTTTTTTTTTTTTTTACATGTTAATATCCATGCAGGTCCAAAAAGTAACACCCCCTTCGTAAATGAACATTTTACAGCTATCCGAAGACGAAAGTTAAGTTATTTTTTTCAATAATTGTTCATATACTTGAGATTACTACAACACTGGTTTCATGGCAATTAATTAAAAAACCAATCGCCCTTCTAGTGGCCAATTTTATTCGAAATTTTTACAGAGCTCTAGGATCATGCCCATCAAGTTTAGCTTCGATCGGCCATTGTAAATCTTGTTTAATGGCTGTTCAATCTTAATAAGTAATGGTGGCCATGTTTTTTAAGATATCCCAGTGTTCAAATTGTCACGGTTGTGGTGGGGAAAAGGAGCGAGGACTCAAGTGCAACGAAACAATGGGTATTTATTAATAATAAAATAAAAATAAAAGGCAAAACAAAACTACCCCGAAGGGGAAAACATGAATACAAAGGCAAAAACAAACTTGACAGGGCTGGCAGGACTGGCAGGACAAGACAGGGCTGGACACAACAAGACAGGAAACTAGCAACGACGAACTGACAAAGGACTGAAAACATGAGGGGGATTATAAAGCAAAAAAGTAAATTGAAACACAGGTGAACACAATTAACTAAATATGGGTTAACAAGGAGGGTGGGACTAGACAATAGACGGGAGAGCGCATGACACAGAGAGACAATACAAGCCATGCGCTCACATAACACAACACTGAAGCACACGACAAAAGCACGTGACCAATGTAAACACCAAGCCACGTGCTTTGACAAGAGACGCAAGACACGAGCACACGATAGATAAATACCTTACCGTGCGCTCACACATAAGCAACGCGCATGCTTCATCTCAGCGCCAACCAAAACTGAAACCAACTAGACGGAGGCGCCGAGAATAAAGCAGCGCGCTGCTGACAGAACAAACACAAACACTAGTACAAGAGCGCGCGCGTCTGAGGGACGCAGAGCGTGCGCGGCCACATCAAGTGGCAGCGCGCACACTCTGCGTACACCCACGACGGCGCGCGCACACAGAGACAGAAACAGGACCAGACGTGGAGTAGTGTCAGAGCTCTGCCACCAAAACAAGAATTTACAAGACCAAAGTGGCAGAACCCTGACACTAGCCCCCCCCAAAAGGGACGCCACCTGGCGTCCCTAAAGGGAACATCCAACAAGGTACAAGACAGACAAGAAACACTACAAGACAACAAAACTGGCAACATCAACAGACACAAGACAGGGAGGTGAACAGGCAAGACGACATGAAGGGGGGGAGGGAGGGAAGCCAAGCCAGACCCAACAAGCCAAACAAGGGAGGGATGGGAGGGCAAGACCAGGGAGGATCAGGAGGGACAGTCCAGGGTGGATTCAGTGGGTCGGGGGCCCCGGCAGGGAGCCAGGGTGGAGCCGGAGGGTCCGTCCAGGGTGCAGAGAGGGAACACCAGGGAGGAGCAGGAGGGACGACCCACGGAGAGTCTATCAGGGGAGACAAGGCAGGAGGTCGGTGGGGAGCCGGCTGGGCTGGAGGCCTGTGGGGAGCCGGCTGGGCTGGAGACCAGAGGGGAGCCGGCAGGGCTGGAGACCAGAGGGGAGCCGGCAGGGCTGGAGACCAGAGGGGAGCCGGCAGGGCTGGAGACCAGAGGGGAGCCGGCAGGGCAGGAGACCAGAGGGGAGCCGGCAGGGCAGGAGACCAGAGGGGAGCCGGCAGGGCGAGGAGCCGGGCTGAGACCGGCAGGGCTAGACGTCTGGTAGGTTCCGGCAGGGCAAGGAGCCGGGCTGGGTCCGGCAGGGCTAGACGTCTGGTAGGTGCCGGCAGGGAAAGACGTCTGGTAGGTGCCGGCAGGGCAAGGTGCCGGGCTGGAGCCGGCTGGGCAAGACGTCTGGGTGGCGCCGGCAGGGCAAGACGTCTGGGTGGCGCCGGCAGGGCAAGACGTCTGGGTGGCGCCGGCAGGGCAAGACGTCTGGGTGGCGCCGGCAGGGCAAGGAGCCGGGCTGGTGCCGGCAGGGCTAGACGTCTGGTTGATGCCGGCAGAGCAAGGAGCCGGGCTGGGGCCAGCAGGGCAAGACGTCTGGGTGGCGCCGGCAGGGCAAGGAGCCGGGCTGAGACCGGCAGGGCTAGACGTCTGGTAGGTTCCGGCAGGGCAAGGAGCCGGGCTGGGTCCGGCAGGGCTAGACGTCTGGTAGGTGCCGGCAGGGAAAGACGTCTGGTAGGTGCCGGCAGGGCAAGGTGCCGGGCTGGAGCCGGCTGGGCAAGACGTCTGGGTGGCGCCGGCAGGGCAAGACGTCTGGGTGGCGCCGGCAGGGCAAGGAGCGGGGCTGGAGCCGACACTGGAGGGCGCTCAGGGGCTGGAGCCGACACTGGAGGGCGCTCAGGGGCTGGAGCCGACACTGGAGGGCGCTCAGGGGCTGGAGCCGACACTGGAGGGCGCTCTGGGGCTGGAGCCGACACTGGAGGGCGCTCTGGGGCTGGAGCCGACACTGGAGGGCGCTCTGGGGCTGGAGCCGACACTGGAGGGCGCTCTGGGGCTGGAGCCGACACTGGAGGGCGCTCTGGGGCTGGAGCCGACACTGGAGGGCGCTCTGGGGCTGGAGCCGACACTGGAGGGCGCTCTGGGGCTGGAGCCGACACTGGAGGGCGCTCTGGGGCTGGAGCCGACACTGGAGGGCGCTCTGGGGCTGGAGCCGACACTGGAGGGCGCTCTGGGGCTGGAGCCGACACTGGAGGGCGCTCTGGGGCTGGAGCCGACACTGGAGGGCGCTCTGGGGCTGGAGCCGACACTGGAGGGCGCTCTGGGGCTGGAGCCGACACTGCAGCAGAGGTCTTCCTCTTTAACCTCCGCTTCTGAGTGCGGGTCAGCCCTTGAGGGCTGGACATGGGCTGGGAGGCGGCACTGGTGGTGGTGGTGCGAGGGATCCTCTCCTCCTGAAGGATCCCTTTCTCCTGCTGCTGAACCATGTGCTCTATAAATTGCTGGTATGACCAGCCCACCATTCTCTGGATTTGCAGAGGAAGAAGGGGCTTGTCCAGAGCAAAATTTAGGTGGGTCATAAGCAGCCAGTCATTAAAATTCAGCCCCTCAGCTGCCTTACGGAATTTCTCCGCAAACTCCTCCAAATTCAAGCCACATTGCTTCAGCGACTGCAAATGCAGCAACTTAGAAATGCGGCTAGCGAAGGAGCCATCTTCATTCCGCTGGGTCCTCATTGTGGCTGGTCCGTTCTGTCACGGTTGTGGTGGGGAAAAGGAGCGAGGACTCAAGTGCAACGAAACAATGGGTATTTATTAATAATAAAATAAAAATAAAAGGCAAAACAAAACTACCCCGAAGGGGAAAACATGAATACAAAGGCAAAAACAAACTTGACAGGGCTGGCAGGACTGGCAGGACTGGCAGGACAAGACAGGGCTGGACACAACAAGACAGGAAACTAGCAACGACGAACTGACAAAGGACTGAAAACATGAGGGGGATTATAAAGCAAAAAAGTAAATTGAAACACAGGTGAACACAATTAACTAAATATGGGTTAACAAGGAGGGTGGGACTAGACAATAGACGGGAGAGCGCATGACACAGAGAGACAATACAAGCCATGCGCTCACATAACACAACACTGAAGCACACGACAAAAGCACGTGACCAATGTAAACACCAAGCCACGTGCTTTGACAAGAGACGCAAGACACGAGCACACGATAGATAAATACCTTACCGTGCGCTCACACATAAGCAACGCGCATGCTTCATCTCAGCGCCAACCAAAACTGAAACCAACTAGACGGAGGCGCCGAGAATAAAGCAGCGCCCTGCTGACAGAACAAACACAAACACTAGTACAAGAGCGCGCGCGTCTGAGGGACGCAGAGCGTGCGCGGCCACATCAAGTGGCAGCGCGCACACTCTGCGTACACCCACGACGGCGCGCGCACACAGAGACAGAAACAGGACCAGACGTGGAGTAGTGTCAGAGCTCTGCCACCAAAACAAGAATTTACAAGACCAAAGTGGCAGAACCCTGACACAAATAGTATGTCATGACAGCTTGGAAGACACTGTATGGCAAATTTCAAGCTAATTAGACAAACCGGTTAAGGGTAAGTGCTTTTATGTGTTTTTTTACTTTATAGCTCCACTATGGACAAAGTCTGCTGTTTTTTAATACAAATGTGTACAAAGTTTGGGGATGATATCTCAATTTGTTAAAAAATTATTGCTACAATTATCAATTAGCTTTAATTAGCATAAAACTTTTTTTGTTTACTGTTTTGCACTAGAATGAAAAAATCTACTTTTTTCAACATGACCAGACAATATTTATGAAGTAGTTTGGTTCCAAAAATCTAGGATTAGTTCACAAAAGGGTGGTCTACGACAAACTGTCTAAAATGGTGGCCAAAAGTATCAGAAAATCTATGTTTTTCTATGTTTTTGGAGCCATAGTGTCACCTTTGAGTTGATTTGAACGAGTCAAGAGATCTGAGTGGTTAACCGTACGGACCATTTGACCAAGTTTCAAGTGTCTAGGCCTCACGGTTTGCATATTCCAGCTGAAGAAAAAAAAAAAATAATACATGCTTGAACCCCTAAAACAATGATCTGCTTATTGTGGTCTAAAATTGTCATTTGTTCTTATTTTGTTGTTTGGAAGCTTAACATAATTACAGTTATCTGGAATCTGTGCTCATAGAACTCTGCATAAATCTCTACAGATTTCAGCAGAAAAAAAAAAAAAACTGTATTCACAAAGCTCTGCATGTCCTCTGCCTCTTGACTACAAATTTTAAAACTTTTTTGCTTTGATGATGCTTTCAGCTACCTAGGAGTGTAGTAGTCTCAGCCCCTTTCATTAGATTTTACCACATTTGAACATTTCCTTCCAAATCAATGCAAGAAATGGACAAAAAAGTATGGTCTGCAGATTCTCGGTTATGAGCTAGATATTTTCATATGAAAGCCAAACCCCCATCTGCCATTTTATTATGAACTTCAACATGTATTTCTCTCTCACTGTTAATTAACCTTTATTGACTTCCTGTTAGGTATTAAATTTCTGCTTTATCTCCTGACATTTAAATGACACATATAAAGTCAATGCGAAGTGTTGGATGAAGCTCCACACACACAAACGACAGCTGCTGATGGCTTAGTCCTTCTATCCCTTTGTCAACTCTCGAGGGGCTATTAGACACGGGGTCTTTAATGACTGATTTCAGCGATAAATCCGCTAAGGTGTTGTTGAGCGAACAGACAGTTTTTGTGCAACTTAACAGTATTACTGTATGTCTACTGTCTGTCAAGAATCCAATACACGCAAATTAAATCTTGCTGATAAATCTGTAAAAAGTAGTGTATTAGTCTGGTTAGGGCTCTACCATATTGGAAAAATCTAACGTTGCGATATTTAAAAAATGTACAATTTTATATATATATATATATATATATATATATATATATATATATATATATATATATATATATATATATATATATATATATATATATATATCAATATGAATATCATTTCATAATTTCCCCAGATGACTTTATATATCTATTTGGAAATAATTTATGATGTTAGACTAATTCTGTAAAAGTGCATCTTCATAAAGAAAGTCTAATAAACAATCTATAAACCTTTTGGGGTCCCCCAACAAATTTTCGTTGTGGTCTATAGTTGCAGTGCATTTCTGTATTTGCATGTGTTGTGAGTATTTTCATGCATAACTATAGAAATGAAATGTTTCATTGTTTTTCAAATCTAACAGTATTAAAAAAAAACAAAAAAAAAAAACATACAAATGATAAATTCTAATACAAACTTGCTGTTTAATACACATGTTGCATATACTCGTGATGTGACAATTGCAAATGATCACATTGCTGTATCGATGCTGAAACAATATAATTCTGGTTGCCTTAACAGTTGGGGAAATACATTGAAGACATGAACACAGCTACAAAACTATCATTTTAACAATTAATGGAAATACAAGAACACAAAATATGTATGATGTTTACTTATTTCTTATTACCATATTAATAAAATACCAAATTATATACATTTTTCTTTTTAATAACGAAACCTGTTTCACAGATTTTAACCCTTAGTGAACTAACAAATAACATTTAGAGGGCGTTAAAGGGTCTTTTTTTAGTAGAAGTATAATATTTTATTTATATTTTATAGTTATTATAAAGCATACTGGCATGCTTTTTTATATACTTTTTTATAGTTTTTTTTTTTTTTTTGATTCCTTGTCATGATGCTACTGCTCCAATTTAATTGCCCCTGGCAAGATTAATAAAGATGTTAAATTTTTGGGATAGTTCAACCAGAAAGAAAAATTCTGTCATCGTTTACTCATGCTCTACTTATGCAAACCAATTTTAGTTTTGTTTCTCTGTTGAAAAAAGAAAAATGTACAAAATATGTATATTTTTTAATTGCAGTCATTTTTTTGTTTCTGCTATTGTTGACAATGTTCAATGCACTTATAGTACCATGGGGAGAACATGCAAACTCCACACAGAAATCCAAACTGACCGAGACTTGAACCAGCGACCTTTTTGCAGTGAGTGGAAAGTGCTAACCACTGAGCCACCGTGAAATCTTAAAAAAAAAAAAACATTACATATTAAACCACTTGAGTATGAATGCGCATTTTCAATTTGGGTGAACTAGTGGATTTATCACTTAAACCACTCATTAAAGGCTTTTTTGTTTGTTTTCTGTTTTGCATTCTAAAAGGTTATATGGTCAGCAGGGTAGCATCTGTCTTTGCGAAACTCATAAATTCTCTTTAGGAGAAGGAATTGCTTGTGTTGGTCTCTTTGGTCTCCAGTGAACTGAACACTGAGAGCAAAAATACCGAAGCAGTCTGCGATGGCATGATTCACGCGTGCCCTCTTGATGAAAGAAGAAAAGAATGAGAGCAGCAGGGATATAATATTGGTTATTCAGAAGAAGGCAGCACACACCAAGGCATTGTGGGGAATAATTTGCCAAGTTTCTCTGAGGTTGTTTATGGGTTGTTTATGTTTAGTGGTAGGCGGTGAGAAGGGGGGTTGGTGAGGGCAATTGAGGACCCTATGTGGGAAGGTCGGGTAGGCAGCCAGATATTAGCTTAAGCCCTACGGGGCAGTGTCGCGCTAGTGCTGGTATGCTCCCATGGGTTCATAGGTTTCGGGGGCTCATCCGGGTGACTGATTAGCTAGTGATAGCAGGCCTTTACCAGGTCACTAGTTCCCTTCCAGCCACTGTGTGCATGGCTCATTGCTCACTGAAATGTGAGGCCAATAAGGCATAAAATGAGAGGGCTATTTCTGACGAAGTCGAGATATGATGAGCAACTATCAGAAAAGCTCTATCGTTTCCATGGTTGGCGTGAGAGCAGTGCATTTGCTGACATCAAAAGATTAGATTGCTTACAGGAACAGCTATGTGTATGTCTGCTGATGACTTTAATTGAATAAAAATAGTAAATAAACAACAATTAATGGGAAAGAAGACTGGAAGAGCAAGATCAAGGGCCAATCAAAGCGTTATGGTGCATCATCAGGTTGTTTCAAGGTTTTTTTTGTACTCAAGTGGGTAGTATTATTTGGATGAAATCATGCGATGCACACAGAATAATTGCTCGGAGGGAAAATGCTAAGCAATTACTCATTGTTATTAGGATCTAGGAGGTTTTCTGTCTTTAGACTGCTGTTGTAAGGACATCTTGTTTGCTTGCCTTCATTTCGTCCAAACCCTAATTCGCTTTCTTCAGAAACAAGCAAATATAGATCTGATCATACCAAAATGTTCTAGCAAATGAGGTAGTGATTATATGAAGAATTATAACTAAAAATAACAACAGTATATTGGCGACTAGACCAGTGGATGATATTGTTCTGTTTACACTGCAAGTGTGTGGTGTAGTTTTGTTGTTGTATATTCTAAAGCTCCTAGATTGTGAGTAACTGTGTATATTATTAGCATTCATTAGTTTAAAAAATTTGAATATCAAAAATATAAATATGATAATGATAATATCATAATAAATATCATTTTTTAAGTTATACTTTCACAGTTTTGTTGTGAATTCTTCTATTCTGTTTGAAATTAATTTTGAATTATATTTTTTTCATTTTTTTAATTTTTTTTATTCAGTTATTATTATATTTTAATTCATTCATTCATTCATTTTTTTCAGCTTAGCCTCTTTATTAATTTGGGGTAGCCAGAGTATAATGAACTTATCCAACTTATCCAACACTTTTTATGCAGCGGATGCCCTTCCCAACCCATCACTGGCAAACACTCACACACTCTCTTTCACACACATTGTTTTGTTTACACTGCAAGTGTGTGGTGTAGTTTTGTTGTTGTATATTCTAAAGCTCCTCGATTGTGAGTAACTGTGTATATTATTAGCATGCATTAGTTTAAAAAAGTTGAATATCAAAAATATAAATATGATAATGATAATATCATAATAAATATCACACTACACTACACTACACACTAATATCACACTACACTACACTACGGATAATTTTAGCTTACCCAATTCACCTGTACCACATATATTTGGACTTGTTGGGGAAACCAGAGCACCCGAGGAAACCCACGCGAACGCGGGGAGAACATGCAAACTCCACACAGAAATGCCAACTGACCCAGCCAAGGCTCGAACCAGCGACCTTCTTGCAGTGAGGCGACAGCACTACATACTGCTCCACCGTGTCTTCCTTATCATATTTTAGTTTTACAAATTTTACATATATGCAAAGATTTGGATTTGTTTTCATTTTTTTTTTTTTTTTTTATCTTTAGTAAATTTTGTATCTCATCACGGTGGCTCAGGGGTTAGCACTGTGACCTCATAGGAAGAAAATCACTGGTTAGAGTCCTGGCTTGGCCAGATGGCATTCCTGTGTGGCAGTCCTGACATGCACTGGGTTGAATTAGATTACCTAAATTAGCCGTAGTGAATGAGCGTATATCTGAATGTGAGAGTATATTGGTGTTTCCCAGTACTGGGTTGCAGCTGGAAGGGCATCCGCTGCATAAAACATATGGAATAGTTGGCGATTCATTGCACTGTGGTGACACCTAATGAAAAAGGGTCTAAGCCAAAGAAAAATGAATGAAACATGTATGCACAAAATGTCAACTAGACAGTTACATTGCCCATTGAAGGGTTACTGTATATAAGATTTACCCTAAACTCTTTGAAACAAACTATATGGGAACTTGATTTGAAGGAGTTCTCATATAGGGACAGAAGGAGGGAAAACAACAGCTGTGATAAAGAAAAGTATAAAATTATTTCGTGAGTACGAGGGAGGATTTGCATCCATTTAAAAACCATCAGTTTTAGTGGAAATGCATTTATTCATTTGAAAATGCGAGTTGATTTTTATATCTCTGAATATAGCAAATATTTATAGTGGTTTTGCATTACTCATCCTGCACTCATTGGGTGCTAAAAGCATTGGTCTGAAATGTGACTGCTAATATTCCAAGGTAAGACAGAAGCTGAACCTCCTCGCTCTTCATTTCAATAGCAAATTAGACTTTTTCATTTCCTCTGTCTGTTTTCTGAGAGGTATTTTTGTTCCATGGCTCCACAGAGATCCATTAATGCACAAAACAGGTTCTCCATCAAATGCTCCACAATCCTAGCTGACAACTGAATAGCCCTGCATTCCCTCATTGCTGGATTTTTTTTCCCTTTATTCTCCTGTAATCCTCAACTCGCTCTTTCTTCTGCCTGATTTATTTTTTTTATTCTCATTACCTCCCACTCTCGTTTTATCACCCACCATCTCATTCGGCTGATTACATTTCAAATTTAATCTGTAGCTGTTTTCTCAGGTGTTGCGGTCAATGTGTCGACAACAACATTTTTAGCTCTGTTTTCAGGATGACCCGCTCACAGAGCCAATTAAGAAAATGACTTTCTTTTTATGCTGAAAATATTTAGTGATTTTCTTTGCAGAACATCCGTTGTCAAGACGGCAAAAAATATCACAACACCATAAATTTATAGGGAAGATACAGATGGATTATTTAAATTAGATGATAATTTTAGCAGTCAAAGTGAACCCCACAGTGCCGAGCAATTCTTCATGTTTTTTTTTTTTTTAGCTCTAGGATTGTTTATATTTTTAGAGAAAGTGAAACTTTTGTCTGAAACTGCTGTTACAAGGCCACATGAGGTCATGTGTGCAAATGTTAAATGGATTGTTCACCCGGAAGTAGAAATTCTGCCAGCATTTGTCCCCATTTTGTTCTGAACACTGATTCTGCTATTTTATTTATTGTATTGTCCATGAAATGACAAAGAAAGAACGGGAGTTTATTTTAGCATTATTTATTTATGTAATATTGTAGAAGGTGTTTACATTTAAATTAGCCTTTAACTGTACATTTTTAGCTTTCACTTTACTGACTTTGATATGTGATTGCCATTTTTATAGATATTTTATTAGCTCCGTTTTGTCTTTTAAATAATAATTTTTTTGTTTAGCTTTTAACATTAGTTTCAGAAGTTATAGTTCCCCATCTACTATTTTATAGCAGTCAGTTGCTTTTTCAAATTATTTGTTAATTCATTTATGTATTATATTTTTTATATATTTTTTAAAAATAAATAAATAAATCCATGTCAACATAATCTAAAAAAATCTTATTTCAGCTTTATTAATCTTTAGCTTTATATCAGTTCAAATAACTGGGTTTAGAAGTTGCAGTTTTGTTTTTTTGATTATAAAAGACATAACTAATAAGAGAAAAAAAATGGAAAGAATTGTGAGGAACATTTTCTGAGAGACACTTTTTTTTTCACTATAAGGCCTTTTGTTTAGTGGAAATGTTTCATGGATGTTAAAGTCCCCATGAACTGAACTTTGCTGAGACTATTATTTCAATTTGTTGAAGTACTTCCAACTGAAACAGAATATTGAGTAGGGACTGAGCTTTCTTTTTGGCCATTATTTCTTCACAGAAAACTAATGGTAAGAGGGGCGTGGTTAAGACTGTTGTGGTTGAAGCCATCAAGCTGACATCAACAGAGCACTGCCACTTCAACAATAGACGCAAATGGTCAGGTTTGATTGAAGATTACCAAAACAAACTTTTTTTTTTCTATTGGATCAACACTAAAGCACACTGTTGCAGAATTACAACAACACTTTTAACAATTATATTTAAAAAAAAGCTAGCGACTTTTTTTTTTCTTAAAACAACATTTATATGATTAATGCCACCTATTGTAAAATATGATTGTTGTGTTATTACTTAAGATACATACTGTTAAGGGACCAAGTAATTGAATAACCCTGCAAATTAATGCTTAAATGCTCTGTTTACATGTTCAGACAAAATAATGTACAAATAGTGAGTACAGAAATTCTGCTCACAACTAGGCCCAACGATGCAACATTACATTTTCCTAAAAACTTACTAAAATGTAAAAATAAATAAATAACAAAAAATAAAAAATCTTTCATTTCTACATCAGAGGTCTCCTAAAACAATATCTAAGATGTCCTTTTTTTCTATATTTGGGTCTTACAGGGTTAACTGCATAGATTAATTGTTCACCTAAAGCAGAGGTGTCAAATTCAGTTTCATGAGGGCTTCAGCTATGCACAGTTTAGTCCCAACCCTAATTTAACACACCTGATCAAGCTAATTAAGTCCTTCGGTTTTGATTGAAACCTACAGGTAAGTGTGTTAAAGCAAAGATTTAATACCTGTGACCTGAAGAATAACAATGTGTCAGGCCGGTTCCTCTAACAGGGCTGTTTGCCTGAGCACACTATGGCTTCAGGAATGATGGCTGTTTAGAAAACAACAATGCAACCACTTTTGCCCTGAGCATTTCTGTGTTGCTTCTAATGGTGATGGATTGCACTTACTGTCTATTGAATCTTTCATTGAGGAATCCGTGGCACTTCATATTGTCTCAGGGTAACTAACTTCAAAAAGGGCCACCTACATTATTCGCCTACACACAGATGACTCAGTTACAAACAGTGGTGCATTGCTGGCGTTCGGTTGCCACAGTGCTAATTCTGCCTGACTTCACCAGATAATTAAAGAGCAGTTATTTTGAGATAAGATTTGTGGCAGATTAGTATTTTATCTGAAACCTTTTTTTTTTTTTTTTTTAATACTCTTGTCCTAATTTGAAATGTCTTGTAAGGTCATTAGCATCTAAATGTATTTAATTAATAGTGTCATATGTGAGTTGTCATATTCGCACCGATTACTTTAATGCTGACAAATGACACGTCCATAAAATCATAACCATGAGTGAATATTCTTTCCATTCTCTTTGGGCGTGAAAAATAGTTAAGTATCTTTCCAATATGCCTTTTTCCCTCTGATGGCACGAAATACAAATGGCTTTAATAACCTCTCTGAGACTGTACTACTCTTTTACAATGGCAGGCACGGTAGCAGCTGGAGCATCTCATATGTTGCCAGACTTTTATGTGCAATTAATGGTCTTCAGTTCCTGTGCTGTAGGGGGTCAGCATTACTCATACAGGCTAATAGCTACTGTACATGATACTATACGTGAATGTGAACATTACTGAGGAGAAAATGACACCATCAGGTGAAATATTCACAATACCGAAATGTTCCCAGACAAACATCAGCAGGGAAACAGATCATTAGATCGTTAAATGCATATAAACATGTCTATTTTACCTTTACTGGAGAGGTAGAATGAAGCAGATGCTGTAGTATTTTGATGCATGTGCATTGATTTTTATATTCTATTGCAAATTACATTATTATTGCGTAAATTTTTTTTAAAATGATTGAAAATATTGTTTTATTTAATGTTGATAAATTTGTGCACCGAATCAAGGGTAATGCAATTTTTTTTTGCATTAATTCTGCTATTAAATATCATTGTTTTAAGTTGAGATACAAACAGAAAAAGTACATACAAATATGCAACATTAAAGATCACAACATGATATGTCAAAGATGTATATTAATTTTTGTTAAAATACTTTAATGACTTATCAATGCTTTGTAAGACAAATATTGTGTTTACTCTGCAATACAAAGTTATATTTGCACATAGTACATATATATTTAAAAGTAAATTAACATTTCCCTTTTTTTCAATTCTTTGTGGAATTGTAGTTATTTTTTTATTTTTAAAGAGCCCCTATTATGCATTATAAAAGGTCATATTTTGGTTTTGGTCTCCCCACAACTGGCTGATATGCATGCAAAGTCAAAAAACACATTCGTTATCTTATGCATTTATTTTTACTTAATTATCGCTATGACTCCCATGATTCGTTCAGCAATTCATTTATTCCCAAACCTCTACTTCGCATGAATCTAATCTGAGCTGATTGGTCCAATGACCCAGTCTGTTGACTGCGTTCAGGATGAGATGGAGAGAAACGCCCAGCCCAGTTAAGTACTCAAAGCACAGAGTATGTGTGAGCTCAATGCAGGAATGCATTAAACAATGCAGTTAAACACTAGCATTTCTCCATTCTCAAACACAACCTCAATTAATAACAATGACACACATTCAGTATTAATCCACACCGTGCCAAAAGTTGAACTATTTTGAAAATTGATTATACCACACGTGTGAGGCACAGTCGATGATGGCCATAGCAACAAACAGCAGGAGATCGCGAGCACAAAACACATTTAAATCAGTAAAGGAAGAAGCATGCATTGCATATTCAACGTGGTTTTGGATGCAATATGTGAAATAGCCCATACAGATTTAACCTGAGAGATACATTACACACACTGATTTATGACAGAAACATGATTACAAGCCGCGCTGAGCGATTAAAAGTTACAGCACACAATTAAAAACATATTTTGCAAACTACAGATAACGAGGCAACAATTTTAATCCCATTTCACGTTGTGTAAGAAGGAGAAACACTTACAGGATCCGAACGAAGAAGAAACTGGTTCATACAAACTGTGTAACAGTTACTGACAAAGTCCATACATTAGAAGCCTTTGCTGATCCTACATTTAATAACAAACGTCTGCCGAAATCTGTGCTGCAGATAGGTTATTGTATCAATCATCAGGAAAATGACAAGAATGAACACGGCACATGGTTGGCTATACTGTGGTGCTGTTGTAAAAATTTACTTTAACCCTTTATTCCCCACAGCCACATGTCTGGCCATCTCTCAGTGATAGTAATCTTCGCATCATGATCAATCCCATGATTCCTTGCACTCCGCTAGTGTCTAAAGGGAAAGGCTTGTTCATGTTATACCGGATCTGATAGTTTATATTTTGTAATTTTTTGTCATTGTCGATAGAATAGGCAAAATATTTTGACAAAAGATGAATCATTTAAACAACTCTGAGTCAAATTGTTTATTACAAAATCATTTTTTTATAAGCTGCATTTTCAGATTGTTGTTTTCATTCACTTGAAACAATTAGTGTTTCACACTACATGGAATGTCAAAACTTATAATAGAGGCTCTTTAGAGCTATTAAGTACATAGTATATTACTTATTATTATTTAATTTTTTCCAACATATGACTTTAGTTAATTAAAATACTATTAAAGCATTTGCTGTCTTTTCTGTAGACATCTGATTAGTGCTGCTGGAGTTTGGGCAGGACTTTCATACAGTATGAGAAAGGGCAGATGCATTGTCTATCTTTTTTACAATCTACAGGCCCAACAGTCTTGTGAATTACATCAGTTTTACTATCTGCTTCTACTCCACACTGTCTCATAGAAGTTGTTCTCAGTTGATTCCTTCTTAGTTCCCCATAGAGGCTCATATGTCAGGTTATGTGTGCTTTGCCTTGTAACTGTAATGCAGTGAAACAGGAAAAACAAGGCCCAATCACACTCAATCTCCCCCAGTTTGGTCTGCAGAGGCCTGATTGGAAATTGGAGCTCTCCATGATACTGAAATAGAAACGTCTTGTGGGTTTGCAACAAAAAAACACCTTATTTTTAGGTTCCAACACCGCTGACAGTGCACCCCCCTTTCTCTTCATGTACTTAGCTGTTTTTTTTTTTTTTCTCTCTTTTTTTTTCGGAAGCCAGTACCAGGGGTTCAGTTAAGATATAAATTAATAATTGTGTACATGGAAAATTAATAGCTAATTAAGTCACTGTCAGCCTGATGATCTCACACAGAGAGTGGCTCGCTGTTACAGAAAATAGACGCCTCGCTTGAGTGAGACAGTACCTAACAGAGGCGGAAATGAGAAGGGGGAAGGCAGAGCGTTTACGGTATGGCCTCTAGGTACTGCCATAAATAAATGCAATCATTAATACGGAACTGCATGCTTCAGACCGTGACATTTACTTGTTGTCTAGAGCTCGGCGTAATAATTGTTCATTTAAATCTGATTAAGACGAATCGATAATGTACCCTGCAACCACATAAACAGTCAATAGAAGAGTGAATAATGGGTTGAGACAGACCCGGTGTGTTTATATGTAGTGGTGTCCCTACAGGTACGCAAAATATGCAAACTTCTTTAGCTCTTCAGCGTACCGTAATTTCTATTGCTTTGCTTACACAACAGTCAAATGGTTTTTAGCAAAAAAATAGGAAAACTTTTTAGGTGCTTTGATCATTTTTGTAGGGCCTTGAATGTTTTAAAAAAGGTTTAAAATGTTTTTTTTTTTTTTAATGAACCCAATATCATCCATGGAAACTAAAAAAAAAATTCAATTTTGTGATAATGGTGATATCATGTGCTTTAATATATTAGCCATGTGTCAGTATTTGACTACCAAAATATCAATTGTGACTGCTTACAGAACATCATGTTCTTTTACAAATTTAAGAAGTAACATCTGAGTTTTACAAATTCTCATATAAATAATAATACTTAAAAAGAAAAAAAAGAATGATGTTGGTCAATCTCAAGTGAGTGATGGAAATTTTGCCTATTTTACCTATAATTTCACCTATATTAGGCCCCAAGAATGTGTAAAATGAATTATTATTATTATTATTGTTAGAAATAATAAATAAATTAATAAATAAATAAAAATAAAAATAATCACAATTCAGTCTATTACATACAATTGTTCCCTTGGAGATAGAGTCACAATTGGAAATTAATATTAGCCAATTCTGAAAAAAAAAATAAATAAATATGAGATATAAAC